>NC_135531.1:31617439-31917439 GCF_045843805.1 Urocitellus parryii | reverse complement strand
ACCAATCTCTTTCAATTTCATTTGATTCATGTAGTAGATAATCATATTTTGGCACTTGCTAGTCATCAAAGTATTTTATAAAATCATTCCATTGCAATGCTTTTCTCAGAGGCAAAATTAACATGGTTAACTATTCAATTGAAATGTTTCTTTTCCTTTTAGTGCTTTTGCCAATGAAATGAATTGCACCATATTTTCATATTCATTTTTGTTAATCATTTGTAATATGCCAGCTTCTTGAGCTTTTTTTTAAAAAATTTTAATTGTTTAGTTTTGGTTTCTGGGTCAGAAATGGAAATAGTGATATTAATAAATTCATGATATTCTTACCTTCTGAGAATATTTCCTGTAATACTTACTTGGTAGTAAATTATAATGCTGGTGAGCTTTTAAAAACATACTTTCAGCAATTTTGCATTTTTCTTCAAATTGACTATATCTCAATGAACTGTGAATCCAGAGGAAGCAGATAGGGAAGTAAGTAATGTTGCAACACAAACTAGAAGCTGCCTCTTTGAAACTCATTAGTATTGTTTTAGTTTTCATGTAAAAAAATAATAAAGTTACATGTTTGTAAGAATTTTTATTTTTGCCGGATACATTTTTTCAAAGTCCAAAAAAGAAAACCCACAAAAAACAACTTAATCATGAATCTTTAGCCCTTAATACAAGTGTTGAAATCATTATAATAAAGCCACACCAACACTTCCAGCAGATACTAGAGACTTCATGCTACCACAGGCTAATGTTGGACTTGGTTTTCCTCTTCATATTTACACTTGTTTTTGCAATTTTCTTGTTCCTTTCTCTTTATTTGTTAATATTGTTTTTCTTCTGGAAAAAAATATCTTGTAGTTGCAACACTCTTTTTCTTCATGATTCTATTTTTAGATGTTGGTCTTAACCTCTTTTCAATTTACTCAATTTACTATCCAATAGGTCAAAATGTTTTTCTGTAAGTACCAGATAGGAAATGTTTCAGTCCCTGTGAGCCATATATTCTCTGGTGTTGGCCACAGTGTAGTTTGAGCACTGTCATAGACAATATGTAAATGGTTGAGTATAACAAATCCAAACTGTGAATTTAGTTCACAGACCACAGTTTGCTGCCACTGTGTGACAGCTTTGTGATGAAGGCTTTCTGAGGACAAGGGTGGTTGTCTTTTTCACTTATTTTCTAACACTGCAGTATGCTTGTCACATAAATATCTGATTAACAAATGAATTTATTGAACTTATTCCTACAATAGAGAATTTAGGAAGAAGAAAATGATACACAATTTGGAAAGCAACTAGATGCTACAGAAATCAAAACTTAAGTAATTAATTATTTGGTTTGAGTATGAATTTCTGTGCCTGAGATGCTAGAACCGATTCATTTTGGAGTTGTCTCATATAGCACACCTAATTCTCATGTGAATTTGGTTAAAATGAGCACATTTTCAGGGTTAACTTCTGGGTAGAACTTTACATAGTAGTTTCCTCTTCACTTCAGAGTTATTATGCTGAATTATTTCAAATTATTATGCTGAATAATTTCCAAACATAGACTACAAGTCCTTTATCATATTTGAATTACAGGTCTCAGAACTTTTGTAGTCTGCCATTTCACCTTTGAATCTTCTTCACTTTGTGGGGTATCTTTGCCTCGATCGATGGTTATGATAGATCAGTGACTAGTACTTGAAGATGTTTTCTTTTTTTTTTTTTTAAATAATGATGTTAGTGCATGCGTATCTTTCTACTTCAACACAGTACACAGATGAAAAAAAAATCTTTTTGAAAACAGAACTGACCTCTGTGGAATTCCGGTACAAGCAATTGAACCTCAGCAAGCTTCTATTACCAGCAGGGTTTTATACAGGTGCAACTGTTTTCCCATGATCACTTACCATAAAGCAATAGACAATTGGGCCAAGGTAGCCTCTTGCCTGCTTTTGTGTACAAAATATAAATAGAATGGAAGAAATAAGGGAAAAAAAATCCCGCAGCTGGAAGGCAACTTTAAAGAAAAATGATGTTCATAGCTATCCTGCCAGTAGCTGGCAAAGCAGTTTTTATAAAACATATTTAATGTTTACAACCACTTGGAGGCTGGGGAAGGAGTAATACTTTGAAAATGTGTTTAATGTTTTGAACCACTCTGTGGCCGAGAAGCAACTCCTGCTAAAATATATTTAATGCTTAGAGTCATTTGGCACTTTAGGAAAAGAGAAACTTCTTGTTAATTTTTAACATTTATTGCCGATCAGTGGCTGCTAAAGCAACTATCAATTCGGCATGTTTTATGTTTAGGGACACATTGTGCTGCTACTAAAACAATTCATTCGCTTTTCTCAAGGCTGCACAAAATCTGTCAATAGCATTACCTTTGCAATTGCACCACCAATAAAAACATGGGAATCAGACGGAGGAATAAAATGCTCCCTGAATGCTCAGTCATAACATCCTATGGCCCTGAAAAGAGTTCTGCCATGCCAAGTGCCATGGACATTTCACGGCTGACACAGGCGAGATCATAAGGCCCTGTTCAATTCCATCAAATGTGTTAAAGCCATGCAGAAGACTGTGAAGCAATAGAGTAATCTGATAATTGATGCTTCTTACAAATCAACACCTTGTCTCCACATATTAAGATAAAAGAGTCCTCTACACCAAAGCAAATGTAAATTGGAATAGAAGGTCCATTGTGTTATTAAATAAACTTGGTTTAGTTTGTAGAAAGGAAGATGGTAAATATTGAACTTTTGTCAGAAGGAGAGACTGAGAAAAGAGAAGATGATAATTAGCAGGAACATCTGCAATTTAGGCTTTCTCTGGCTAGTCTCCTCAGAATGCTCACCACATCGGGAACAGGACATGTCCCCACTTATTGACTGCACTTTTCCAGGGATTGTGTTAAGTGATATGTGCACATTTTTTCCCCCTTGGTACTTCCAATACCTTTGAATAGAAGATATTTGAATTATTCACTTGCTGGTAAGAAAAGCAAAACACAAACAAGAAATATCACCTATCCCAATGAAATAAGAAAAGGTGTTTGGACTCTTACCAAAGTGTGGTTTGAAATCTTAACAAATTCAAAACCCATATGTGATTTCAAATATACGATACAGCTAAGCATGTTGGCACACACCTGTAATCCTAGTAACTGGGGAGGTTGAAGAAGGAGGAATGCAAGTTTGAAGCCAATCTTAGCAATTTAGTGAGGTCCTAAGCAACTTAGCAAGACCCTGACTCAAAGTTTAAAAAAAAAAAAGTAAAAAGGGTCTTATATAGATAAAATGTTTTTGCTGTATTTTATGAAAAAGCAAGTAGGACATGGAAAACCAAGGGCTTAGACAGTGGACCTCAGATTCATGGGCAATTATTCCCAGGCATTAAAGCTAGTCAAATGATTTTCCTCATTGACTACCCAGATTTCAGAATTGCTATTCATTATCCCAAATTTTCACAGAACTGTATGCAGAAATTATATCATGCTTACCTTACCATCGTGTTCTAGGTGTGCCTGGGGTAAGCAACTTAATTCTGTAGTTTAACAGGTCTCAAATATAGATGAGCTGAATTCAAGGACCCTGTCCCATTCTGGACTTGATTTAGATGATGAGGTCCTGGTTGGGGTCTAAGAAAGGGCTAAATATATATTACAGGAGAGGAATGTCCAGAATCATGACAGTGCAGGAGACAACAGAGTGTTAGGCAGAATGTAAAAGGATCTAAATTATCAATTTTCTCAAGTTTATGCCTTTGTGTCATCCCATGATCTGAATGAGGGCTGGGCTTATTTCTAAGAATAGGGCAGAAGTCATGGGTCTCACTCTCAAGATCAGATTATAAACTGTATCTTCAATCAAGGTTTCTCTTTCTCTATTTTTGTCTCTTTGCTGACTCTCTTTCTCTCCCTGTCTCTTCCTCTCACTCTCCCTGCCCCACTCTCTCAGCTGCTCTTGGGGAAAACCAGCTGCTGTGCTGTGGTATATCCCCTGTGAGGTCTGTATAGCAAGGGACTGAGGACTAGTAATGATCACACGAGTTAGTACAGGAGCAAATTCCCACCTATCCAAGATTAAGCCAACCTCAGCCAATAGTTTGACTATACCTGTTAAGTTTTGGGTTAATGCATTAGGTAACAATAAATAATTGATACAAAACCTTCATCACTTACTATAAAGGAATCTCATTAGTCATGAGACAAATTAGAACCATCTTCTATCTGGTGGTGGAACACTAAGAATACTGCACTGGCTCTCTGATATCTCCCACAAAAATATATATATCTTTATTTAAACATGAGGCAACTGCACAAACTCAAAATGAGGGATATTCTAAAAAACCACTGGCCAGAAATCTCCAAAAACTGTCATGTTGGCCAGAAAAAGGCAAGGAAGTGCTTCAGATTGAAGGAACTAAAGACATAAAATGTAAATGTGATGTGTGATTTAGAACTTGAACTTTATAAATATAACACCTCATTGAGACAACTGATGAAAGCTGACTCAGGTCTAAGGATTAGAGTGTAAATTCCCATGTCTGAAGACTAATTTTGGTTATAGAGTGAGAATGTATTATGTGTAGAATCGTCCACATGCTGCCTTGGAGTTCTTGACAAGGACAGTGCTTTTGGGCACAGTCAGACACCCAGAAGTTTCCTGCTCCCCTGTCCTATGCAGCTGCTCTCAGTTGTTACGTCAGGCACGTAGACAAGGCAACATATCTATTTTATAGTTCCTTGGGTTTCCCCGCCCCCATTGGAATCTCTCTCAAAATAAGTAAGTGGGGGCATTTATATGTGTTTCTAAATTGTAACAATGATGTAATAAGTTAATGCTAAAAATAGTTAGAATCTTCACTTTTTCCTTCCTGGAGATATTCTTTTTCAGTACAATCATGCAATACATACCCTATAGTCAGAAACCTCTAAAATACCCTAAAAAAAATTATTTTAGCATTTATCCCCAAACATTATGTGAAAAAAATAGTTATAAGAAAATAAGAAAGGAATACTTTTTATTCTTTTTTATTAAGCCAGTTGTTAGTTTTTTTCAATGTACCAACTTCTACTAAACTTTTTTTCTAAGAAGGTGAATAAGAGATTCCTATTCTTCAGATCAGTTTTCAGTAGGAACCCTATCCTCAAATTATATTATCTAATATAAATATAATATATTTACTATAAGGCAATAATAGGCATTCCAAACTCCTAAGATTATCTGAAAATGAAAGCTAAAATCAAGTTTCCCCAAGATTTTATTTAGTAGCTTCTAACCCTAGGAAAACAGTGTAATTATGATTAATTTCTTTCCAAAGAGCCTAGAAGACGTTCTTATTTTCTCAGATTCAGAATTTACTAAGTTTTTATATTGAAAAAATAAAACATATAAAAATAATGCACAAAGTTCTTTTTCTTTCTTTTTAAAGATAAAATCAAATAAAGGATAAAAGTTTTCAGTTACATTACCTAGTACCTTGGTATTGCTTAGGGAGAAGCACATTTTACTACATAAATTATGATTCATGATTCAGAATTGACAACTACTAAAACATGTCATAGAGACCTGGTTATTAATAATCTAATCAACTGTCTCAAAATGAGTTAGCTGAGGCAGAGAAAGTTAACCCAATTGTGAATATGGATTTAAACACTTGAATTCTTCCAGTGCTCCATGGAAAGTAACTTAAACTGCATAATCTACTGATGCATAATCATCAGACATTAAAGAGGGCACATTCCAGCAATTCATTGTAACTCTAGTGATCTTAAAGAATTAAGACCACATTCATAAAGTCTAAATTTGTCTCCAAGGAGTAGCTTTGAGTTGGAGAATATCTGGATCATTAAGTAATTTCCTTAGGTCAAAGTAAAAGCACTTTATCTCTGAATATTACTTCCATGGCATATTGGATATAGCGGGAGTTGGTAACAGAGTGACCTTTCTCTTAAACAATTCATAGATTCACTAGAATTTTCTTCAACTTAAGAAATTAAATGTACTCCATAGTGTTATAAGTCTTAAATATTGATTTTCCTTTAAAATCTCAAACTGTTCTGATCACCACCATTCTCTCTTTGTACACTTCTGTTCCATGTAATGTTAACTTCACTTAATTTCATTGCAGGTTATTTGAATACCATGATTTCAGGTTTCTAATCCATTACTGACACATTGACATTTGTATAAGACACCTCATTCCACTGATACTTCATGTTCTCGTTTGTATTACAAAATAAACTATTTCACTGTATGCATTTTTCAATTGGTTGTTTCTTCCCTTTTAAGAAAATGAAATCACCACATTCTCGATAGTTAGAAAGTTGTTTCATAGGAAGTGCCTCAAACACAGACACCTAGAGCAGACAGTGAGATGTATTGCAACCATAGATAGCTAACAATTTAATTTAATAGGGAGAGTTCCATCCAGTCTCGACCAGTAATTATTTAAATATTCCCAGAAAATAATAAGAGGAAGCATTATCTAGATTGTTGGGTGCTGGGTGGTAGGTAGGAAAATAGAGAAAAATATAAACTTTTATTTGCTTATTAGAGCAGGGAACCATTTCCACTGGGTAATATGGGCATACTTGAGAATGGAATTAAAGAACTCTTGGTATATACAGTAAATACAAGTTCTGGATACACAATAGTTGTTGGTAAGCTTTAAATTAGTCATGGAAAAAGAGAAGCAGCAGATGCCACAACTCAAGGTGGCTCTCCAGTGTTTGGGGGACTTATATATATGGGGGATTATGAAAAAAGGCAACAATGCATGGTACGTATTCTACTTTAAACATTTAATTCATAGGTGGTGCTTGTACCTCTGTATTCATTTGAAAAGAGCACCTTATGTAAATGTATTTCAAGAATACCCAGGCTAAGCTACAGTATGTAAATAGGTTGAAGTTCAAAAGAAATACTCCTGCTATAAAAAAAAATATGAATACACCTCAGGGACTCTCACCATCATGTATATCCATAAAACTGGGATCTTAATTTTAATGTTATACTCCATGTGTGTATAATATGTCAAAATAAAATCTACTGTCATATATATCTAAAAAGAACAAATAAAAAGAGAAAATAAAACAGAGGAAGTAGATAGGGTGGTACAGGCCTATAATCTCAGCTGCTGCAAGACTGAGGCAGGAGGATCACAAATTCAAAGAAAGACAGGGAAACTTGGTGAGAACTTCTCTTACAATAAAGTGAAAATGGCTGGGGGTGAAGCTCAGAGGTAGAGGGCTTGCTTGTGTAGGCGAGGAAGACCCTGGGTCCATCCCCACTACCATGGGGTGGGGAGGGATGTGTTGCAAACCAAGTTAAGATTTTACTGGAGTCTCTTGAGTAACCAATAGAAATTTCAGTAGTGGCACAGGACAGCACACTTCACAGAGCCTCATTTTCTACAGACCTTTCCAATTTCTCATGATCTCATAGTATATGGGGTCAAACCCCCAAATTGCAAAAGCTGCATTCACTTTGCTTTCTCACTTACCTACCTTGCTCCTTATCATTCACATTGATTTCTCTCTCAGGCACTAGCTACAAATTATCCAAATCAGGGCTTCAGCTTTTTCAGCCCTACACTTTATCCTAATCAACAAAAGACATAATTGTTTATCTAATGAGACAAAATTTCTAATACTGTAACAAGATGCCTGTGTTTGCTTTAGGATGTTGTTTTAGTAATAGAGTCACTTAGCACTCCAAACTCATGTCGATATTTCTAATTTAAACAAAGTGGCTGGGTTAAACTACTTATCCACTGAATAGCTCTGCCTTCTTAAAAGCCTTTGTATATTACCCCTACTTTTCTCCCCTCTGTAAAATAAAGATACAATTAATAAAATAGTTCACTTCATTTCCTGAGATTATTTTCTAATATAGCATGCTTCTTCACTATTGCATTTCTAAATCTCCAGCAATCATAACACTGCAGAAAATGGACAACTCAAAATGTACCTGAAAATGAATGAGATCTGCAGCTTTTCCTTTGATTTCTTAGGTAAAGGAGAGAATATGGTCTCTGAATGTCTGATAAGGTCATACATACAATTTCAAGTGCATTTGTTGTAAATCTATGTGACAAGTTCTACAGCCACTAACTTGTTTCTGCCCTAAGGCAGTGTGTGCAATCTTCACTGCATATCCTGAGTGGGTTGTAGGGGAGTGGTAGCCCTTTGAGACATTAGGGAATATTAGCAATGGCTCAATACAAGTTTCAAGTTTAACCTATGTGCAAATAATAGCTTTATCTTCCAAATGTGATAGGAAGTTCCAAAAGATAATTTCTTTAATCAGGAATATTAAATGGAGACTTTGTCTCTTTTCTTTTTTTCCCCATCTTTTTGATTATAAAAATTTTAAACATTCAGAAACTGAAAAAAAATGTTTTGTGAATGCTTGTGATTGGAACTAGAAGTGATAGGAACTAGAATACAAGAAGAATTGGCAGTAGTGACTGAGAAGTAAGAATTTTAATTAAAAATTGCTATTAAGGTTAGAATTATCTACGTAGTTAATATTATATATATATATATATATATATATATATATATATATGAGTTTGTAAAGTCTTTGATTTGGAAATATGAATTTATATTAAATATGAAGTATTAAGAATTATGTCACCATAGTAAAATTCTAGATTTATTCTAATAATGAAATCACATTATCATTTGCTTAGTTGTTTTGTAGTATAACTAATATGAATACTTACATACACAAAATAAATGATCTTACCATTCTTGGATCTCTATCAATACTACAAATAATGTAAAACACAACATTTCTGAACTCTTTAAGATCAGACTCAATGAACACACTTTGGTTAAGTTTTGCATACTTGAGACATAATTTCTCTCTGGTATTTGGTGATATAAGGTAGTTATATTCAGCAGTCAGTTGGTGTCTAGAATTGGTAAGTATAATCAATTTCAATACAAATAATTTTTATACTTCAAATATAAGGGGGTGTTATGAGGTCAGGCACACCAACATATGGAAAAACATGGAATAATGTTATATATTCTAATTGCTATCTTCATAAGGAGCAAAAAAAAAAAATAAACAGAAAATGCTGAGAAAATAAGTAAAAATAAATTCATCCTCTACTGTTGAAGAGTAATTTGGGGATTACAAATACTATCAACCTGAATATGTGAATGTTGGAGAGGTTCTTTAGCATCTGAAAAAGTATTCACGTGCCTACTTACCCACTGGAGACATTTCTGGAACACTAGCAACATAAGGTCCATCCAAAAACTTTGGCTCATTGTCATTAATATCCTGCACTTTGATGATGAATTCTGATTCAGGCTCCAAAGGCTTCCTGGTCTCTATGTCTACAGCCTGTGCACGCAGGGTATAGAAAGGTTTTTCTTCTCTATCCAGGCTCCTTATTGCATGAATGTCGCCTGTGGTTTCATCAATGGTAAAAACGGTCCCGGCACCATCTCCTGAGAGGGTGTATTTAACAGTACCCTCTCCCTTGTCCAAGTCAGAATGAAGCTTTGGGGTGGGGGAAGACAAGGAAAGAGAGGAGAGAAGAGAGGGATACCATTAAAAATTTTGCCATTATTAAAGAGTCACAATTTTAAAAAAATGTGCTGTGAAAACCTATGTAGATAGATAGATAGATAGATAGATAGATAGATAGATAGATAGATAGATAGATCCTTGATATTCTAATTACACATTTGAGTTCCTTGCCTTATTTCATAGATGGACAACAAACTCGTCCTTTCATTGATTTTACTTTCAGTTCATTCTATTTTTTTTTAATGCATTTTGAAGATCAGAAGCACACTCCAAACCTAGTGTAAGTGTAACTGATTCTGAACATTTGTTGAGTTCCTTTGTATCTCTTTAGGAATAAAATTTTCATCAGAAACTATTCACAAATCTTAAGCATAGTTATTGTTTTAGATTAAATGATCATATGAAAACAAGTAAGCTCATAAATACCAAGTTGTAAGTCTTCCACATGAGCTAAAGGTAGAAATTAATGCCCAAAAATAGAAAGAGATGAGTTAAGAAAAATCTCAGAAAACACTGAGCCTTTTTCTTTGGAAAAGAAAGGTACGATCTTTCAGTTATATGTGGTAGATTATCTCATTTTAACCAGTCAAGATTGTATGAATTATCCAATATTAACCAAACTATTGATAGCATCCGTGGTTATTTTTTCAGATTAACAGATAAGTTTCTTCTAATTCATTATGCATATAGAATATTTGTTGATTGTAATTCAAATAAATTTAAATTCAGTTAATTTCTTTTAAATTTCAACACATTATTAGTTCACTGTATTGTAGCATGGAATAAGATGCACATGAAATCCAAAAGGAAGAGAATCAAAGAGAAGGGAAATTATCACAGGTAAATGGTCAGCATTGCTCAAACTGGAGTCCAAGAATAAGTGGAAGCTCAACATATATTTGGACAAACATAAATTATGTAAGAATAAGTATATACATGCAACAAATATCACCTTAAAATATTACATTTTACAGCTTATTTAAAATATTACATATTACAGATTGCTAATGCATATTCTTATGATTAATATAAATAAATGTATAATTATTTTACATAATAATTTATATTCTTATAAATGATATCATCTATATTTCTTTCATTCAGATGCTGACCTAAAATGTTTTAGACTATTTTCATTCAGGATTGTCTAGTTTTCTGATTTCAGTATCCAATACTTTATATTGAGAGCTTAATGCCCTCAACAGATCATTTAAAGAAAAAACTTTGAACTTTTAGAGTGCTCATAACCACTGGGATGTGCCTTACAATCTGCATTCAGGTGCTGCTCTCTGGCAAAACTTTGGTAAAAAATGACTTTTGTGTTTGTTAACATTGCAGCACAAAAAGAGATTTAAAATATTTTTAATTACGTAACATATATTCAATGCAATTAGTCTTTCTATGAGTTAGTATTAGAAACAAATTAGAAATGCCAATTAAATGTAAGTTCAACATTGGCTACATCTTAGCTTTCAAGCTTGATGTTGTGGTTTAGGTTTAGTAAAAGGCTATCCTTCAAATTAATGTTATTAACATGAATTTATTCATTTTAGAATTTGTTTTTACTTCAAAACTTGCTCTGAAAATATATTTGTGTATGAGCATAAGCATAAGGATTTATACTTGATTGTGTTAGGATTCAGGCATGAGTAAGTTGGTAGAAGTAGGATATCAGACATACACATCAAAGAGAGTCCATAAATCACAGGACTGGGGATAACAGAAAACTTTATCAAAGCAGGTGAGCATCAGGAAAATTGGAATTGGTATTTCCAAACACTCCAGACAGTTAACTGTAATACCTTAAGGCAACTATTGTTTCAAGATCTCTTGAAACCAGATCCTCACAACTCTCCTGCTGTGAAAGGTCATCACCAAAAATAGGTCACAGCCACCCTGTGACCATCAGGATCCACACAAAGATTTTCTGAGGTCTCTACAAGGGGTAACAAACCACTTAATGGAGTATTAAAAATTGAGGTAAGATGAAAGGAACTCAGTTCCCTTAAAAAAAAAAAAAAAAAAAAAAAACAACTCGGACTCTTTAATAGCTACCCTATTCTCTCATGGGAAGGTCAGCTCAGTACCAATCCCTTGCATGCTTATTCCCCATTACTCTGTGCAACATAGTTAAAATCTTTTCTATGGGATTACCAAGATTTGGTCCTTGAAGTCACTTGAACTCTGTGATTCTTCTCTTCAAGAGTTAAGGGACATAGTTAAAAGACTAAGGCAACAATTAGAGGGTATAGAATTTGATATTTCTTTAAGTTTCTACATTTTACATAAGTATGATGAAAATTGCTATAAATTGTAGGAGGAATTTTTTTCCCTCCTAATATTTTAGAAATGCTATGAAGCATGGGAAATTCCAAGCATAAAATCAAGCTGCAGTTAATCATTTCGTTGAACTTAGGAATTTCAATTCACAAATTTCAGCCATATTATTTAAGATATTCAATACAGTGGGTATTTCTTTAGCTTTCAAATTTATCTAAAGATACAAGACAGGCAAAAGCTCAATGCAATACAAATGATTCTATAAACTGGATCCATTATGCCAATGGTTCAAAGAATATGTGGTGATATTTTGAGAACTGAGTGAAAATTCCAAGTTGGTTTTTGCAAACTACTCTGAGTTGCCCCCACACACCAAAGTAAAAATTAAAAAAAAATCATTTAACTAAAACCAAAACTGTTCTTTTTGAAAATGTCATAATAAAAACAAAAATGTGTTTTCATTCCTATCCAATATTGAAATTAGATTCACCTGCTGATTCTCAATCTTCTACCTTTTCCTTCTAATTTAAAAAATGTGTTTTATAGAGATTATAGCTTTATAAGAAATACCTGAAAATTCATTAAATCTTTGAGTTGCAAATGAACTTGTTGAATGTAAAACACTTGAAAGATTACAATTTTTACAGGAATTGAACATGTGATAAAACCTTAATGCAGATCACAGGTGTTATGCTGAATTGACAGGCAATATTCAAAATTAGTTACTCAGTGCTGATTGACTCAAGAACATGTGTGACTAGTATAAAGTGTAGTTATTTTTCTATATCAATTCTGATGTGAGATAAATAATAATGCTCTCACTTTGAATAATATAAAATTTTATTTAGTTGAATTATAAAATATTTTGAATAGAAAATGGAATAAATTAAGATGAAATTATCTATCACCTCTCACCTACAAATAGCTTGTTTTATCTATATTTTCCAGCTATATGGAAATATAAATATACAGATGAAAAGGATAAAAATACATGCAAATATACATTTGCTATAATTTATACATATATATTTCTCTGAATATATATGAACACTTGACAAAAAACTGAGTTGACATATTTCAATAGTATTTTTATAATTATTTTTTCATATCATTTGAAATTCTTCAATTTTTTTTCGAGTAACTGCCTTATATTCATTTGGTGAATTTGAATGCTATAATGAACATCATCCATTCTTTCATAAACAATATGGTGAGTGTGTGTATGTGTATGTTTTCTTCTGTTTATTTCTGAAATAAAAAGGCAAATATCAAGACCAAAACTATGATCATTTTTATGAATCCTGGGAGATGTTGAAAAATAAGATTCAGAAATTGATCTCCATAGATAGAACTGCTATCCCAAGCCTTTCAATAATGGAATTTAGGCTGAGCCTACACTGTGAAGCTATTTCATAATCTCATTTGCATAAAGAGTGCTGGGGTAGAAGGATTCACATGCTTTGCCTCATTTTTGGGTGGTGTTAACTGTAAAAATAAAATCATGGGGCATGCATCATTTTACAGTCACTTCAAGCTACACATACAGCATGCTGATACCTCTACCAAAATTAAATTTATTTTCCTTTATGACAATTTAAAAATAACTGTCAGAAATGTGTCTTATTCCAAGTAATAAAAATAAGCTGTTGCTGAGTAGGTGCCGACTACATTTACTGACTGAAGCAGCCAAGTCCAATAATACCATTTTTTAGTATTGACACTTAAAATAAAATTTCTCCCAGAAACAGAGTTCCATAAATGATGGATGTGGAAATAGACACTGTCCAGGCAGTTGCTTTGTGGAAGTGGTGGTGTTATTTTCTGATGTGTTCCAAGTCATCTCAGATGGTGCGTGAAAATGAGATGCCAAGAGAGGCTTAAAAAAAGACACTGAGGACTAGCTTCAGAGTGTGAGCAAATCTTCAATTTCTGTGCTCAAAAGTTTCGAGAAAGCTAATCTAAAGTTAAATGTTTACTAGCATCTCTCTGATTATATTTTGGAAACTGCTGCAAAAAATGGAGTTTATTCTTATTTTATATGGGTTGAAAAGTGCACATAAAATGGAAAATGCTTTTGTATCACCATGTCCAGCAGTGATTTTGTTTTCATTTTCCATTTACCAGGACAGGAGAATGTTTACCAGGCATGAAGCGAGCATGGGGTGTGCTAGGAGGAAAAAACCATTGATTTTAAAATGATAGTATTTGTGTGAAAACCAATAATTATGTTTTTAACAAATGCTATTTATTAATCCATATGGAAAAAATATGCATTTTACATTAGTGCAGTAGATATACCTGTGAGAGAAATGTCATTGAATTACCAGCTTACTGATATCTGTAACAATTTAACGTTTAATTATGCATCATTATGCAGACCCTGAGACTTAGAATTAGGAATATTTCCTAGAGGGAGATGGAAATAACAATGCTGGACAGTTAAAGTTAGGCTCTTATGAGGTAATCAAAAAAGTTGTGAGGTGAGGATAAAAACGGAAAGCTAATAACCAGCATTTTTTTCAAAGATTTTTACCAAAAAATATTTTAATATTGTTGCAGCCTTTGAAATATTGTTTAAAATTTTAATTTCTGTACTCTTTAAAATGGCTGCCAGTTTGTAAAGTGTTCCTTGTTTTCCAAATCCCGTTCATTCATCCCTGTCTTAACTTTCATAAACATTCATTTTACCTCTTTTCCTATGGCCTTAGTCTCTGAGGTTGTGATTAGCATAATATTTTGAGGGAGTTTTGTTTTATGTTTTCTTAGGCTAAATTATATGAAATTATGGAAATAAACATGAAGTGGGGAACATTCATTATTAATTTCTTTACCTATTACATAGGTCAGCTTTTTTGCCATGAGCAAAAGACCTCAGAAGAACAATGTACAGGAAGAAGTTATTTGGTTTTCACTGTTTCAGAGGCCTTAGGCCATAGTCCAAGGGATTCCATTGCTTTGAGCCCCTTAGGAGGCAGAACATCATGAGTGTTGCTAAGGAAAGCAGTTTAGGACTTGATAAAGAAGCAGACAGAGAGCTCTGTTTAACAGAGACAAAATGTAAATCCCATTAAGCAACCCCTGATGGCTAATTGTATGTGTCCACTGATTGGTCCATGAGATTCCTAAAGATTTGATCAAATATTATTCTGGGTGTGTCTGCAAGGGAGTTTTTGAAAGAGATTAACATTTGGGTTATCTCAATAGAGTGAAAAAAATAGATTGTCCTTCCTCATGTGAGTAAACCATATCCAATCTATTTATGGCCTGACTGGAACCAAAAGGCTAACAGTTTTGTGAATAAGAAGGAACTCTGCTGCCCGATTGTTTTAGAATTGGGACACTGCCACATCTTTTTAAAAATATTCTTTTTTATTACTTTATTTATTTATTTTCGTGCAATGCTGGGAATTGAACTCAGGGAGTTGTACATGTGAAACAAGCACTCTACCAACTGAGCTATGTTCCCAGTTGGTAAAGAAATCTTTTGCTTTGAACTTAAACTGAATTATTAGCTCTTCTTGGGTCTTGGGGCTTCCTATATTTATACTGGGAACACAAAATTAACTTTGCTGGGTCCCAGCTTGCTGATTATATGTCTTAATACTAGACAGCTTCCATAATGATGAAGCTGATTTCTTATCAGCAATCTCTTCACAAATCTGTATCAATGTCTACATTTATATTTATCTATATCCATGTGCGTATCTAATAATCTGATTATTTCTACTATTCTAGAGGACATTTACTGATACACAAATTTTCCAAGGTTATTCTGTAAGTTGATGCTAAATTTTTTTTAAATCCTAACACTATTTTATAACAATTGCATAATGTAAATATTTTTGTTTCACCATTGCAATTCTTAGGTGATTTCTGTTTTCATTTTAAATATGGATTTTTTTTTCTATTTTATCATCTTTGTTCATTTGTTTACATTATTTGATTTTTTTCATACCCTTAATCTCATTCTGTCTCTCAGGCCAACATCAATATCCTTGTCATTACATACCTTCCATAAGAAGGCCTAAACTTTCCAAATCCAAATAAGAGAAGCTGCACAATTGTCAGCCTGGAAGTTTTCTTTATGAATCTTCTAATTTAGAAACAGATCTTGCATCTTATGTTTTCTTCTAATTTGGTTCATTCTTTTGTTTGCCAGCATCAATATCATATAATGTCTTAAGAATGTTTCTGTGACTGGAGTTTTTGCATATCAGAAAGTACCTTTATTTTGCAGTCATGAATAATTAATTATTGTCTGGGTACATATTTCTAGGTTGTAAATATCTTCATACATTTGAAAGCATTATTATGTTTTCTTGTATATTCATTGATTTCTAGGAAACAAGACACAATGTTTCATGTTATAGGTAATGAGACTTTTTTCTATTTATTTTAATTAATTTACTTATTTATTAAATTTTTCTATTTATTTATATTTTTAAAATCTTGGCATTCTAATTATTTAGAACATCATATACAAGTATGTATTTTTTGAAAATTTTCAATATTTTTCTCCAGGTTAATTTTATGTGTGTTTTTCCACATGATATGCACTTGTAAAATTTTCAGTTAAAAATGTATTCTTTCATCAGTTACATTTCCATTGATTTACACATTGCCATTCTAGTGTCTGATGAATGTAACTGATGTAACCGATGTGATTCAGCAATCTGTATACGGGGTAAAAATGGAAGTTCATAACCCTTCTGAATCAAATTGTGAAACATGATATATCAAGAAAGATGAAATGTTTTGAACGACCAACAATAAAAAAAAATAAAAAATAAAAAATGTATTTTTTCAACATTTAGAAATTTTCTTCTATGATTATTTTCCTTATTATTCCTTATCTTGTTTTCACTGTTATTTACCTAGAATTTGTATGTTCAATGTTAGAAATCATGCATCTTCCCTATATCATATACATTTCACTTGCAGTATTCATTTTCTTTGTTTTTTGTCTATTTCTTTAAAAATGCTTTTATATTAGAATAATTTATTGGTATCTTTTCTCATTTTCAAAGTCAGTACACACATAAGCCAAAGACATATCCCGAGACTTCTTTCTTTTACTTTGAGTGTGTGTCCATTTTAAAGAATTATATCATTATCTTGCAGAAATTTTTTTCCCCAACATTTTTGAGGACTCTCACTTTTTGTACTTTGCCTGAATGATCAGTTCTTTAAACACTTATTTACAGTTTTGAAATCTGAATATTTGCTAATCACATTTCTGGCATTCCTCAAATATCTGATGACTCTTAGTCTCTTAGTTTTCTGTTCATTTAAAAGCTACATAATATAATTTGTAGTTGTGGATTTGTGAGTTAAATGTTTTCATGATAATTTTGACCTAGTATTAATGCAAAGAGAACCAATCATTGCTCTGAACTTCAGATACATGGTGAGGGTACTCTAACCATAGTGTTGTGCCAGTACTAATCTAAACCCATATTATCTGAAGAATAATTTCTTTTTTAAATTATAGTTTCTGTATTGCTCATGCTCTGATCATTTATACCTGCCTTTATTATTTCATACAGGTGAGAAAAAAATTTGTATATATAACACCAGTCAATATCTGTATTTTCCCTGGCAGGCTTTACTCCTTTTGCCCATAATGCTGACAATTGTAAGACTTTTTTTTTTCAAAGTAGCCTCTACTTTGCTGGAGCTCTCTTAATGTAAACTCTTGCATCTAGCATCCCTGACCAGTTACCAGTCCCTTACCTATTTGTCATTTTACAGAAATTAGTTAGCCTTTCTTATGCCATTCCCACCAAAATCATGGGTTGGAACTCTTGTTCATATACTACAAATTACTGATGATCTCAGGAAAGGAGTTAAATATTTGTGGGCAGTACACCATTTTACTTTAACAAAATTATGTGGAACAAAATTTAAAAACTATAAAAAATGGAAAGAATGATAGAATGATAACCTATATTCTTACCATCTAGAGTAAACAAATATTAACACTGTGTTGTATTTGCTTTGTTCTTATATGTGGACATTTTAAAAGAAAATGAAGAAAATGCAAACATAATAGTTCACTATACACTCTTAAACATTGATTTATTTAAAATAAAGCTTTACCTTACACAATCAAAATGCTATTAAATCATTTAAGAAAATTAATGAAATTACTTATTATCTTTTAATAACCATTACTTATTCAATATTCCCCATATCTCTATCCAAATGTCTTTTTTTTTCTTAATTCTGCTCTACATAATCGGGAGAGCTTTGTAACCAGAAATGGACACCTTTGGGGCTAGAGATATAGCTCAGTGGTAGCATGAACAAAAGAGAATGTTCTTACAGCCATTTCTACACACATACATTAAAAGGTAAAGGAAAAATTCCTTGTACAGTATTCCTTCAGGAAATTTTCTTGTAATAATTGCATACAAGTGGTCATACTTATTATTAGTTTAAAATGAATATAAAATGATTTAAGCATAGGGTTCAGTAGGCAATGCTTGAGATCTGAAGTAATATTGTACATGTTTTATTTAAAAGCAGGATTAACTCAAACTGTCCAAAATATTTTTTAAAGTGAATTTCTTTGACTGAAATACTTTTATAACATAGAAAACAAATGATTTTTGCTATCTCTTTATTGGTAAGCCTGTAAAATACTTAATGTTTCCTTTTGTGTAGTTGTTTAGTTTCATATTAATACTTATTCTGCTCTAAGGAACATCACATTGGTTATTGGATTAGATAAAAATCCATTAGATTGTGATTACAGTGTTGTCTGTAGACAAAAGAAGACCAGACCTGAAGATGATCTATAACTCTGACTGAGTAATGCTATAATGCAAATTTCTTTCTTCCCAAAGTCACTGAATGCCCAAGAATATTTGACATTCTGTGTGATTCTGCTCTCATGAGAGGACTCATTTGTTCTTCCTAGCTTGATTGTTGCAAATTGAGCAACATGATTATCACTTACAAGGTTAGGAATTCCTTTTAAACAGTCCAGTGTGAGTAGAGAACTCCCCTGCCTGGGTAACAGACCCAAAGCTATTTATCATCTGGAAATGTTTCACTTTCTATTTAAGAAAGTAGAAATCTATTTCAAAAAAGCCCACACTTTCCCCTGAGATATGCTAAGGAAAACCAAAGGAGAACAAAGACTGCTTGCAATGTTCAGGAGCAACTAACGTTAGTGTGCTAGGATATATTATACATCTTGTTAAAGAAAAAATCATATATATACTATTGCCCCACTCTTCTCTTTCATCTCTTTTTCTCCTTGAATATTGCATGCATGGTTGGTTGCATGTGACAGGAAAGCTATTTTCTCAGATTGCTATATTTTACAACTGTGCTTAATTTAGATTATATTCTATCATTTGAGATTGTCACAAAATATTAATAATCCCTTTGATAAAAGTTAGAGTGGTCACTGGCTTGATGCCAGCATTTTGAAGGAAAAAAATGGAAGAAGGTTAAAATAATTTCTTTCCTACATTTCCCAAGCTGTGAAACATTTTTCACAAAACCAAGTTTTAGGTAGCAAAACATTACTAGAAGATAAGTATTTTAAATCAAATATTCAGGAATATAATCTCTATTTTGAATAAAAATAAATATTATGTATAATATCAGGCAATTTGATTATTTTTCAGAATACTTAAATATATACAATTTAGTCTGGTCTTAAATTAAGTGATAATAATCACTTATAGCAACATGTTATTATAGTTAGATATCATTTACAAATTTTAATATTAACTATAATTTCTTCATTTTATTATTTTATCAATAGTCCTTACTGAATATCATGTACTATGTTAATATCCTATAGGCTTTATTTAACTTTCAAGTCAATCAGTAATATGGGCTCTCAAGATATATTTGTGAAATCTTTGAAAATAAATTCACATATTCAAGATGAAAAGTATAATTTAAAAATGCTATATGTCCTACATTAATTTGTTTGTATATACCTTTAATAACACTAATAACACAGATGAACCCTAAACTAAACTCTAAAGTAAAACTAAATTTAACTAGTTTCTCCTAAGTCATTATTATTATTATATGCCTATATCATCATATGCATGTTTTACTTCTTTCTCCATTTTTTTTTAATTTTTTAATTTTTAAATAGAAATGGATTTTATTTGGTAATATGAAATGTCTTATTTCATGAAAACAAATAATTAGCATGAGGTAAATATAAATAAGATTTCAAAAGGAAATCTAAATTTATTTAAAAATTCTGTCACTTTTCAGTATATCCAAAATATACATAATTGGTAACAAATTATAATAAATATCTCATGTAAAATGTTTTAAATATATTAGATTCATTCATATTCCTTAATTTTAGTACAGATTAACTGATTTATAAGTCAAGTAGATCCATAATGCTTTCTCTCTATTTGTTGTTGACTCCCTCTTACTGATATATTTCAAAAACATCTTCTTTCCTAAGAGAGAACTAGAGAGGTGATACTGGGTCTCAGAGCAACACCTGAAAAAGAAAAGGTAGCAAATTTCAATAGTCTCACTTTTTCTCCATAACTGACACTTTGGGCCCCAAGGTCTGTTTCATGGGAAGAAACAATTGGAGTCTTAAGTTTCCCACCTCTATTCCTTACTAATATATAATATGTGAAGTTATCTGCTTGCTATAAATCAAACCCTTAATTGTCCTTAGTGGAACCATTTTAATAAATAAAGCAATTTTCTATCAAATGTCATGATGGCTGTAAATATATTTAAAGTACTTAAGCACTTCAGAGAAATGTATATGCAGTTTATGAACTCTGGATAATTCAGACCCCTTTTTCATGTAGCTTGTTCAAGGAGAGATAATCACAATTCACAGATCGATATTTAATGCATATTTTCCCTAAGTGGATCTGCTAATTAAAGAAAATTGAAAAAAAAAATCTCTTTCACTGAGTCCTTTGCAACAATATAATATAATCTATTATGTCTGTACTTGCAGACTTAAGTCAAAATAGAGTAAAATGTTCCAAAACAAACCTATTTTCATATCCCCAAAAAATAGCACCACAGATTATTTTGATCAGTTATTTAATATCACAGAATATCTAGACAAGATTCAAAGTAAGAAATATTGTAATTTGGGACTGGGAATGTGGCTCAAGCTGTAGCATGCTCGCCTGGCATGCGTGTGGCCAGGGTTCGATCCTCAGCACCACATACCAACAAAGATTGTTGTGTCCGCCGAAAAATAAATATTAAAATTCTCTCTCTCTCTCTCTCTCTCTCTCTCTCTCTCTCTCTCTCTCTCTCTCTCTCTTTAAAAAAATAAACATTGTAATTTTCTCTATATGAGAAGAACACTGAGATATCACTGGGCATTTCAAAAAACATCGAGGTATTTCAAGATGAAAAATCAAGAGTGTAAAAGAAATTCAGAGGAAAAGCACATGTAAGATGTTGAGGCAAAGATTAAAATGTTATCTGCAAAGAAAAAGAAAAGCAGAAAGAAAAATATTGGGAGGAAGAAGAGATAAGGGAGAGAGAGGTCAAAAATATAATCAGAAGTCAAAAGTAATAATTAAATAAGAACATATATTATTCTTTTTCTAATAATGAAAATAATTAGCACACACATTATGCTCAAATAAAGTGTGAGAAATAAACATTTACTTTTTGCAGTAGTTTTTAAGCTTATTAGGAAATTTTTCCTTCTAACTAGTTTACCTAATTATTGTGAAGGTGATTGAGTTCTATGTATCAAGGGACTTTCTTCATTTAAAACAGTTAATTAGTTTTCATCAAAGAATGTTTTAACTAGTCTCCTCTCCATGTTTGCTAATCACTAGGTTTGATATTTATCTCTAGAGTAAAAGGAGACAGCCTCTTTGCTGACCAGGAGTCCTCAGGTTGTTAAAGAGACTGCCATTTCCAACATCCCCAGTATTCATAGCCTCTACCTGAATTTAAAAACAAAATGATTTCTTAACCCAAAATAGTAATTTTTAGTATGTTAAAATTTTAAAATGAATTTGATTTTCAAATGATTGCATTGTTACCAGGATAAAATGACCTTAAGAAATGAAGTTGAAACACAATGTTTTCTTGTTTTCAATGAAACGTACCCTAGATATTACCAGCTCTACAATTGGCTTTATCTTGTGTTTAAATAGGCACAAACTTAGTTGAAAGGTGTCATGTTCAATTCATAATATTTGATAAGATAAAATATTATATATTGATATCAAATACTTTGTTTAATCATATTTTTTCTCTGGCAGACACACATTTTCTCTCTGTGCCTGCCCAATTTTAGGACTTCTATTAGTTTTCTCAGATTTACATTGATATTGGTCTAACTTCAGAGGTCAAAGTTGCTTTCTTTTTTTCTTTTTTTAACTTGGTATAGGGGATTAGATACAATTGTGTTAGGGTCTGTAAACAAGTCAGGATGGCACCTGGCATTTTGCCAGAGGGAGTGGTTTGTGAAGTAACACCAGCGAGCCATTAAGTGTGGAGATTCCTTATTGGTTGACTGCTGTATGTATTTTATGTTAATTAAGATACGCTGTGTGGAATGTATAAATACCTCTGTTGTCCTAAAATAAATGGCTCCCACTCCTGCTGTATCAATGTACCCAAGTTGCTTGTCACCCCCCCTCCCCCGTTAGTTTGCTGTAGCCGGACTGCTGCACAATTGGACTTTACTGAGTTTTGTGTTTCTAACTGATCAAATAAAGGATACATGGTTTGTGCTCAGTAATAATTTTATAAACTTATAAATTAATAGAGGAAAAATACATGAAAATCTTTCATTTTTTTCTTTATTTTTTTTAATTTTAGTATATAAAAGGACACAACATAGAATGACCTAAAATAAATGATCATGAATAATAATTATCTGGGAATTAGGATCTTAAAGTTATCACTTATAACCTCTGTGCCATTTTGTAAATTACTGAATTTCTTTGAATTTCACTCTTTATATGCAAAATGTGGATTATTTTATTTATATTTTTAATTTTTAAGAATATGTTAGAAAATTTGACTTCATAATATTTGTTTTTCTCTTCTTTTACATACAAGTAAGTCTAATTTAGAAATATTTGTTTCAATTTACATTAATTTATATTAATATATACAATAAAAATAATTGAGTTCAAAAACAATAAAAATCCTTATTGAGATTTCATTTCTTGCTAGTAATTTTATAATGCTTTTTATGTCTAAATTCACTGTAATACCCAGAATAATTGTATCAGTACAACTTTGCTATTATCATCTTCCCTTTGTAGATAGAGAAAGCAAGACACAATCAAGCTAATAGCTACAGGTGCACAACTACAAAGACACAAAGCCAAGATACAAACCAGGTATTCTAACCCCATGTCTTTTGGACTAGCACTTAAACCATTACTGTACATTTAATTTGATTACACAATATCTTATTTTGTTTAACTTTTAAAACTGTTACAGTCTTGAAAGAAAAAAATAAATGACCCAAATATACCTGAATATTTGATCAGATAATTTAGATTAGCAACAAATGGAAATTAGCCAATAATTAGTTTTGTGACATCATTTTGTTTGAACAAAACCAAATTTGTATTATTATGAATTAATGAATGAAAATAGTTTCACTCAACAACACTTTGTACTGCCCATTGCTAATTGTACTGGAAACTAGGATAGAGAACACAGTTCAATATTTTCTCCCAGGAGACAGGAATCCTGTGGTGAATAGCTTATGTCATGATAACACAGATACTTATTCAAAAAAGTTACTTTTTATATTTTATGCCACTAAATCATATTTTCCTATAGAAATTTTAGTTCAGCATATCTTGTCTAAAAGCATGTGCTATTTATCTTTTTTTTATCAAAGATATTATGTTTATAGTTAGAATTTACCTATCTTAATAATATATTTAGAATGATGAATACTATTACAAGTCTTAATTTTATATTTGCAATATTTGGTACTCAACTAGAAAGAGTGGAAAATATTTACATTGAATAGAATGTAATTTACCTTTATGTCAATAAAATATTTCAATGAATTTTTTCCCTGAGGTTGTATACATTGTTTACCCATAATTTTCTTTGAAAGATAAAAAGGTCTACAATATTAAAAATATAATAAAATACTTCTACTTAATCATACAAATATTTAATAGCTATATCTCACAATTAACTAACAACTTTACTAATAAATATATGAATGTGTATGAGTATGTTTATATAGATGTGTGTATATAAATGAAAGAAAAATGAGAGATAGGTATTTATATTTCCTTTTATTCACACAAAAGCACATTTTTGTGAAACAAATGAAATGACAATTGTTTATATGTAATATAAAACAATGCTCTGAAGAACACAACCTGAAATTTCAGGGTCTTCTTACTTTCAAGGTTTGTTTGAAGGTGACCCATTTTATGTAGCATACATTAATATGGGAAGTGCTTTTGTGTTTTCAAGCACAAAGCCACCTCATTGAAGTCTTTTATTTTCTTACTTCAATCTATAGTAACTACTTTAAACAGAATTTGAAAGTATAATATCACAAATCCTGGAAAAATAAACCCAAGAACTTAAGCAGCTTGATTTCTTTGTAATATGAGTCAATTTTTTTTGCCAAATTTATTGTTAAAAATTCATATCTCTCAGTCTTATGTCCTTTAAGTATTTCATAAATATTACATTATTTGCATGATAATTTATACATTACATATTCATATTTTTCCCAATATTATGAAAATGACTCATCTTAATGCTAAATTTAAATGTGTTAATGAGAAATAGTAGCAGTAATTCAGTAAGTGGCATCTTATTTCTAAATACAGGTGAGCTAGAGATTTTTTACTGAAGCTCTCATTATAAACACATTAAGGAAGAAATCATTCTCAGAATTCACTTATTTCCCACTGGAGCTAATAGGACTCCCAAGAAACCAGCAAATAGTTCCACTTTGACAACTTTAAAGGAAAAAAAAAAAGGATAAAGAAAAGCTGCCACAGATGCTGTAACTTAAACTTCTATTGCTTTTAGCAAATATATACCATAGGATGCCTGACTGAAACTGATTTTTGGACAGTTGTATCTATAAAGGTCAGAGATGATTATTTTTTAAAAAATAGAGTCAGGACTATGAAAGCAGATGCTTAATTTGACATTGATGGAGGCCTTGAATGACAAATAAATCTTTAACATCTGATTGCTTTTAAGAAGGTACTGAATTTCTTTGTTAGTAATATTATCCTAAAATATCATGGAATCCATATTTGGAATATGTTTATGTTTGTAACACATTTTTCTAAAACTGATGAATGCTATTGATTTTACTGTTCTATTATTTCCAAGATTAAAATGAAAATTGGTTTACTGATGTTTTTCAACTGCTTTTTAAAATGCTTCTTTCTCCAGATAGTGCTTGTTGTTAAGTTGTATTCAGAATTTTTGAAACTAACCAGATTTCAAATTTAGTTCATAATTTTATTGTGTCATTTTAGATCATTAAACGTAAGCATTCTCAACAGAAAATTGAATCCAAATCATGTCTCATTTCTCTATTATGATTGAACTGCAACATATGGGGAAGTAGGCCGGATTCTACAATATTCTGGAAGATATCTCTCCCCTTGGTGTATGTTCCTTGCTTAATCCCCAGGACTGTGACAACTGTAGGATTTCACTTATAGATAAGATATATTATATAGCACAGCTAACCCTAAAATAAGGAGGTTATTTTTGTGGCCTAAATAAACACATGAGTCCTTTCAAAGAGAGTGTATTTTTGTTTTTCCCATTTTAGAAATGGAATCAGAGACATGTCTCAGCTGGCTTGGGGGCGAACAAACATCAATGTGAGCTGCTGACTGGGAGAGCAACCTCCAGGAGTTGAGGACAGACCCCAGCTGACAGCTTACAGTAAGATGGGGACTCCATTCTCAGCTAGAAAGAAAATGACTCAGCCAACAACCCAAATGAGTTTAGAAGCATCTTTTAACCTGAAAGCCTCACTGACAACTTGTATACAATCTTGTGAGACCCTGCATAGAGAGCCCAGGTGTGCTGCACTGGACCTCTGCTATAGAAGTAAGAGCTAATGAGTGGATATTGTTCTAAGCTGCTAAGTCTATGGGAGATTGTAATAGAGCAACAGAGTGCAGAGTGTAGAGTCACTACAGAACCCTAATATTAACATTCTTTCATTTAAGAAAGAAAGGTAATTAAGTCTTTAGATTAAATTGGCAATTGTTATTTCTTGGTTATGTGACATGATTTGAGGCACATTATCTAATGTGTTTGATGATTTAACTTTCCTGCTAGTATCCCTTCTCTTCTGATTCCCATTGAACACTCTATGTTGATATTTTAATCTCTGTGAATCTATTGATGTTGATGGTTGCTGCATTTTGTACCTTTGGCTACCATATGGCCAAAGACCTCATGTTTGGCACCAACCTTTCTAATGGAAAAGAATAGCTACTTAACTACTAAGATGGTCCCCGCCCTCTTCATCTCCTAACCTGAACAACACAAAAAGACACCTCTGGCATCAGAGGAAATGAAGTCTCTATACAAAGGGTAATTGAGAAGAGAGAAATAAGGAATGTAGAGAGGAAACATCTAATAACATCATGTTAGTTCCAGGGAATACTTTTTACTCCCCACATATAAGAGCCACCAAACCTCTTAAACATGAATTTGATTTTATCAGTCTAAAATGAAACAAAAATCAAAGAAACAAAACCGCCTAAGTTCCCCCAAAACAAACAGAACCACACTTTTTGCCACTTTCTGTTTCCATGAAACCTACATTTTTTGAACGACAGTAGTATTGAAGTTGCAAAATTTTAGGGAAAACGTCATCAGTAAATCCTCAAAGATTTACATGGGTGAAGACTATTTTGCTCTATATTAAAGTCAATAAAGCAATGTCAATCCCTTAAAAACAAATGCCGAATGTCTTCTTTGATATAAGGAGGGCAACTCAGAGCAGGGAGGAAGAGCATGAGAAGAAGATTACCATTAAACAGGGACAGAGGTGAGAGGGAAAGGGAGAGAGAAGGGGAATTGCATGGAAATGGAAGGAGACCTGCACTGGTATACAAAATTACATATGAGAGGAGGTGAGGGGAAAGGGGGGGAAAACAAGAGAGAGAAAAGAATTACAGTAGAGGGGTAGAGAGAGAAAATGGAAGGGGGGAGGAGGGGAGGGGAGGGGGGATAGTAGGGGATAGGAAAGGCAGCAAAATACAACAGACACTAGTATGACAGAATGTATAAACGTGGATGTATAACCAATGTGTTTCTGCAATCTGTACACGTGGTAAAGATGGGAGTTCATAACCCACTTGAATCAAATGTATGAAATATGATGTGTCAAGAGCATTGTAATTTTTTGAACAATAATTAAAAAATAAAAAAATAAAACAATGCAGCACATTTTACTATTGCTACTATTTCATCCTTTATACAGTTTAAAGCAACTCTGTTTCTTATGTTAGATCAAAATGAAGTGTCTGCTAACCATATCTTGTGAAGGAGGGAATTGTAGGTTATGAATCTAGTACATAGCAAGTAGCTACTTTCATCTTGTAAATATTTGCTCAAAGGCAAATGAAATCTTATTTTGTTGTATCCTGCCACTTTGTTGTATGGGCCAGTGCTTCTGCCATTCTAATAATGACAGTTAATTAAGTTTAATCAAATTCATGGATTCATTAATTTTATTGGGATCCCTACCAACCTTTTCCTAGACAGCCATCCTAAGCACTTTATTTAAACATGGAATTTTGAAAATGAAAGCTTAGCAGCCACCTCATTATACTGAATGTATGCTTAATGAAACAGGGTCATGGTTTGTAGTTGCTCCCTAAGCCCCTTTCCAAATTCAGAATCAAAGTCACATGCAGAATCTCTCATGGAACTAAACTTAAATCTTCTGCTTCATATTTTACAATATCACAATTTTGCTGTTGAACAAGCCAATATCCCCCGACCCTACTTTCTGAAGAAAATTATTTTCACTGACATCATTTTTCTTTAATTCCAAGTTTTGATTTTTCTCACATAAAAAATCACAAGAAATGTTGTATGTTAGTTTAGAACATGTTTCAGCTATTGCCTTATAAAATATTGATGTCCTTCCTTCTATGATATGTCTATGCTTGCAGACATAACTAAGTTGCCACCCATTTCATATCCTGAAGCCTTCTCTGAGTAGTTGCCATTTAATTTGTTTGTCCTGAGTATACAGTGGCCTCTTATGGAGTTTAAATACATGGGACTATTCATAATATGCAGAACGGCAAGGCAATTGAGCAGTCAGTTCACATACACACAGCTGTCCATTTGAGGCTTAGACTCCATCATTCTAGGTCTAGTTCTCTTCTATCATCACTCTGGATCTGGCCAGTCTGGCCAATCTAGATCACTGTGTAATCCCTGAATTGGAAAGATGGGCTATGTCCCATGCTAGTTGCTCCTTGGTTTTATAACAGAGGATATAGGCATCTATCATACCAAATTATATTCATTGTCAGGTATTGAAAAATTACTATTAATGTGATGTGAATTGATAAGGAGATCTAGACTTAATAAAAAGAGTAGCCTTCATGCACAGTGTCTGTAATAGTATAAAATCAGGCCATTGGAACAGAAAGTACCTTAGAGAGCATTGTTTCAATTACTTCATTTCACAAATGAGGAAATTGAGAATCAAAAAGACTAAGTGATTTTCCCAATATCTTATGGCTAGTTAATTACAGAAATCAGAATAGAAACTGGGTTATCCAACTCTCTGCCCAGGATTCTTTCCATTACACTAAATGAAATTACCTGTTAGTGCTTCAACTAGGTGGCCCATGAAAGGGGCCTTATGATGTTTAATAAATCAAAATATTATGTTACTAGAAAAGTTAATACATTTTAAAGAAAAAAAAGCTTAGTTTTCTCATGGTTTCAGATAAAATAAATTACACTAAATGGATTTTATAATAATTTCATATATAAATGCATTACAGCACTTATATGAGAAAAAGCCAGTACAACCAAAAGGCATCAAGGAATGAGACTAGATCGATGCTAGGATTAGAAAGGACAACATCAATTTCAAGCCTCATTAGCGACACAGGAAAAAATAATAGGGTAAAATTAATAGATATAAGCTTTAGTTTCAGACTTGGGTATGTGTGAAGAGAAAAACATAAATCAAAAGACATGGGATTTTTAGCTTATTAATAATTATACTAATATTTTCTATTTAAATAATTTATCAAAACTCATGTATTATTTCACAAATGTTGTCTTCTTTGACATTAACATTCTTTTTCTTCTTAGCAATGCCAGTGAGGAAACCAAAGCTTTACCTATTAAAATACTTATCCAACAGACTAGTTTTCAGGTTCAGAGACTGAGAACAGAACTCAGGTGTTCTGACTTAGACTAAATAATTCATTTCTTCTTTTATTTTACTTTGTATTTTATTTTGGAAACTCTGAACAACAAAATGAAACCATTTCTCCAACATTTATCCCTATTTTAAAAGGTCCAAAAAATGTGGACATGAAGTGGCAGTAAATGGTAAATATTTTCTGCACTTCACATCTTTTATTATATGTTATATATTGGGGTACATAAAATTTTATGAAATTATAGTTACAGTCTTGAAATGGATTTTAAATCTCTTCATTTTCGTTGTCACAAGTGAGAGTTGTAAACCTGAAAAATTAAAGTTGCAGTGTAATTTATCTTACCCATAAATAGTCTACTATACATTATACAGTTTTGAAGTAAACGATAATAGACAAGACTTAAAAATGATATTTCTCCATGGAAAACCATGTGAATATAGCTTGAGATGCATTGAATATAGCTGGAATTATATCACTTTAATAGAGAAAGGAAACTTTCCACTCCCTAAAATGTCTCTCATACTTAGCATATAAGAAAAAGCCAAATAAAATGTATAATATTTGATTTTGTTTGCGCTGCAATTATGTGACCAAGTTGATAAGCAAATTCCTATGCTAATATATTATTATTTGTTCAGCAATGTTCCTATCACTAAAGATTTTTTATGAAATCTACAGTGGTTTCACACTTCAGAATGTTGTTTTCAATTGTGGGGTAGGAGGTTTAAAAAGTATTATATGATGTTAAATAACTTTTAGTTGTATGTTTTAAGTAGAAAACTTGCTATAAAGAAACAAGTTTAGTTATCTTTATTTTATTTTATTTTTTTAAGATTGCTCTTATTTTGAACTTTGGTAATTGGGTCGATTGTGAATATGAGAGCAAAACCTACCTGTGAGAAAGAAAGAAATTTTGATGTTATGTTTGGATGTAAATTGTCCTTCATCCTCTTCTTCCTCTTCTGTGTAACTGCTTAATTTTCTATCTCTGACCCTACAAATTTAATTATAATAAGCACTACTCATATACATAGCAACAAAAAGAGAGCAGTAATAACCAATTTTAGCTACGTAGCATAAGCAATAGTTGGCAAAAGAAATAAAAGGGAACAGAAACTAGAATGCCCCCTCTTTCCTAAATCTCAGGATTTTGTTTAAGATTTCAAAAGTTAAAAGCACTACACCCAAGCAATGTGATTCTACTCCTTGGTCAGCAAATTATGTATTATTTTCATTATTATCACTATTATTAATTTTCTCTTTCATTTCCTATCCCAAATTAACTTACATAGCATAGACTACATAAATAATTTCCTGTTATAATAGAACCAAATACCTTTGTGTCATTAATGATTATGATACCAAGTCATACTTTATAATTTAAAAGAAGACAAATTATCCGAAATATTGGAAAAATCAGCCTAGTTTCTTTTGTTTGGGTAAATTTTAGATCTTTATACAGGATTTCCAGGTTCAGCTTTTCAAGAGGAATAGTTTCTGACATAAAAGTAAGTTTAACCCTACAGAGATGATTTATTTTTCATGTCACTTGACTAAATGCATCATGTAGGGTCTCCTGAGAGGCTGTCCCATCCTTGGTTGTGTTACCCAGGACAAAATTCTGTACCTTTCATTTTCCTTTTTCTTCTCATGGGAATTGGAAAGACTTTTATCAAAATAAGTCATTGATAGGGCAAGTTTTTATGTAGAGTAAATTTTATGCAGGTTTAATTATTTTAAACCTCACAGGTAGGAAATTAATACTCCCCTTTGACAAAGGAGGTATTTAATTTTAATGAGGATCTTAATGGTTCTCTGGTTCCATCCAGAGATTAAAATGCTTCTCCCTTTTACAATTTTCAGCAGGACATTTGAAGGAAATTTTATTAAAGCAATAGTAGCCTTATAAATTAATAAATTTTGTTTTAATATATTGTCTAAACTGAGGTTCAACAGATCTCGAGTAAGGTAGATATATTGTTCCACCATGAGAAAATCATTGTTCAACCATCTTTGGATTTATTTTTGTCACATGCTTTATCATCATCTTAAAAATGAAGCCTCAACATTCAAAAGAGAAACGTGAGTCTGTCTCTTCTAAAGTTCCCATTGCATCTGATAGTAATTGATTAAAAATATGAGTCTAAGAGCAAATAAAAATTGATTTTTTTTAACTCAGAATAAAAACTCCTTGAACAGTCCCTTCAGGTTTGATGTTCCATCAGTTAACACTACAGTATTTTCACAAGAAATATGATTTGATCTGAGAAGAACAGCAGTGTCTAAAACATATATTCCCAGAACATGTCTTCAAGAGTACTGTAGCCATTAAATGTCTTCTGTAATGTCTGTGATAAATCTTAGTATTAGTGAAAGCATCGGTTAAAGGCATCTCTTTGGAACTGCTGGTCTAGTCTTACAGGTGCTCAGAAGCTATGAAATTTTCAGAAAAGTGTACATGTCAATTTATCACTGAGTTTCTCAATGAAGTAACCTCACCAGTAGATGAAGGGATAATATTTTAATCTATTTGTCATATCTATGTAGTTATAATGTAGACTATAATTTAAACATCCAGACTTTGGAATTAAACAGCTTAGGTTTAGCATTGTGACCTTGAAAAAAAGATTTAACTTCTTGCATATAAAATGGGAATAACTGTGATAAATGTGAGGACTAAAATAGATAATAAAAGTTAAGGGTTTTGTACAATGCAAATGGTAAGCACTAAATATTAGCTACAGTTTCCCTGTAATTGTGCCTGTTTTTTTCTCCTCAATTTCTGTTGGAGGCCATCTCCTCTTATGCTATTATTACTGAGATACAGTCATGCTTTATCTTCTGACATTATTTTTTTTTCTTGTGTTTAATTTTCTTCTCTCCTTTCCTTCTAATATTTGGTAATCTGAGTCAACATCTATGTTTCTTATAGAAATGACACATGGAATAATTAGGCTGGATCAAATCTGTTTGAGAATAAATGATAGCTACAAAGCAAAATAGATCAATGGGTACATGGAAGTCTCATAGAGGGCAGGAAACAGGCTGTTTGGGTATTCTTATCTTTTAACCATGATGGAAAAGCAAGGGCTAGACTATAAATCTCCATTCTTACTGTAGCCACCTGGAACCATTTTATACCCATGATGGTTTTACTGGTATAAAATGAAATAATTATTCCTCATTCAGGATTCAGTTATAAATGAGTGTATGAGTTTTATTGGCTAAACATATTCATCAACAGCTAGGACTTTCATATCTCTCTATGTATAATTAAGATTGCTAATTTCAACCTACAAATGGTGGCCTAAAACATGAACAAATGCTTTACATGCCATATTTTGCTGTGTGTATGTGTGTGTGTGTGTGTACGCCCACCCGAGCTACCATCAATGTTAAATTCATTTTACAATTCTCTTCAGCTATAAAAGGGTATTGAGTGTCTATTCAGATTAAAACGAATCCTATCATAGTTCTTAAAAATCAGAGGGATTTTTTAACTTAGTTCTTTTTGTTTACTTACATTACTAGAATAAAAAAATAAAAACAATTCATTGTCATTAATTTTTTTCTTTACCCAGTATTTTACTAATCATTGCAAATATAATTGATTTCATGAATTTTCAGAAAAAATATGGGAGTCAGTTGATCTTTGAATCTACTTAATGCCAATTGATATTTTCACTCTATAATTTCTCCAATTTTATAAATTAGGATAGATTATTAGTAAATTATTTATTCAGTTCATTAAATCATAAAAGATAGTGAGGTATACTACCTGCTATTCCACTGTGAACTTCTATTTTGTGTAATCCCTTTAACAGTATCATAGGCTTTGGGATCTGATTGCAAACTTTATAATGAGCTATTTTTAAGGTCACACATATCTGGATCCCTTCTTTATTTATAGAATCCTTCCATATCACAGTATGCATTGTCAATGGCCTGTACCTGGGTAGTTGTGCTCATTTCCCTAGAATAGAGCAAGGAGAGACATGTGAATACTTTCTCTTAATGAGGTAACATGGAAGAATCCTTTTAGGTCTTTCAGGATAACAATTTTAATGGACAGATAATTTGGTATGCACTTTTTGATGTTTTTTTTCATTTTTTTTTTTTTGCTTTTTCACTTCTTGATGGAATAATGAGTAGACATGCAGAAGCTGCTTTCAATGGAATGAAAATTTAGAAGTCCTATTTTTGATGTTACTATGGAACCACTATACCAAACCTCAGATACATTTCTCTGGGGTTCTTTTTACACAAGGCAATACATTTCTCTTTAAGAAATAATAGTTGAATTTCTATTTCTTGCTGCTGACTTTAATTCTGACTTAAATGATTAGTGAATATTTTTCTTCATGTAGTGGTATTTAGACCTCCAAAAATTATCGACAACCTTGTAGTGAAAATCATATCTATATAAGGAAAATACAAAAGAGAGAATCATAAACTTATTTAATTAGTTATATAAATATGCAATTTGATAAATATAACATGAAAAGCATCCTAAATATTTTGATTGAGCCATTTTATTTTGTATTTTTCCTCAATGTCAAATTTGTAAAAAAAAAAAAAAAAAAAACTATCATGAGGGCCTGGGGTTGTAGCTCAGTGGAAAAGCACTTGCTAGGCATGTGTGAGGCACTGGGTTCAATTCTCAGCACCACATATAAATAAATTAATAAAATAAAAGTTCACCAATAACTAAAAAATAGTTTAAAAAACTATATGAATTCATTAATAAATAATGACACAATGGAAAACTTGAAAGCAAATGATCTATATTGAAATGCAAATGCCCTTCTTGTCACATGTTAGTTAACTGTTCCATATACTTAGTTGCATAATATCATTATGTAGCTTGTGTTTCAATAATGTTTTCATTGTTATATTAGATTTTTAACAAAATGTGTGACAAATTTCTTAAATGATAATCATTTCTTCATTGGATTTCTTTTCCATACTACTTTTACAATATAATCAGTATTAATTAAAAAATACGCAGTTTTCGGTTTTCTGAGCATCTGTAAGTAGTATGTTTGAGCAAAATGTCATTTTTATGAAAATGAAAAGGTAGTGAATTTCTGGGACATGTGGGCAATTCTTTTATTATAGAATATTGCATAAAGTTTGGTCATAACAAAGTATTTAACAGTGTGCAGGGAAATATGGATAAAAATTAATATACTGAACATATTCACATGTTCAGATTTCCTGATTAAGATAAGATTCTTTGAAGATTGATTCAAAATTGATATAATCATAAGTATTTTCTGATTGAGTACTCTAAGAAAAAAAATCAGAGCACGTTCACAATTTACTGTTGTCTAATAGGCCTTTTTTCTGAGCCTTATAAATTGCTTTGCAAAATCACATAATGGAGTTGAAAACAAATATTTAAACAAAAAAATAAGTTTTTGATTTAGTGTATGTATATCCTTATGCCAAAAAAGTGCATTTTTTTTTGTTTTAATGGTGTCTGGGCAGATAATATATATGGGTGTTAAGGGATCTTACTGCCAGTCAAAAAATGTAATTTGCTTTTATAAATTTATATATAATCCTTTCCTTAAATAATATACATAAAATTTTCAGTATGATGTATGTATATTACATATCTATAAAAAGGATCATAATCTTCATATTTTTTTCAAGCATTTATGTGAGTTGGGGAGAAAATCTGGAGTTCATTTAACTAGAACAAGTTAATCTAGTCAGCCCTTTCAATTTTTATATTCCCATTGTCAAAACAACTTAAACCATATTGAAAGCCAAACATTGCACTCATTAATACTCAAAGACTATGTTTATAAATCCAGTAATCTAGACTTTAACAATTTTATTCAATCATAGATTTATACCATATGAGGAAAACCAAGAAGACAAAGTTAGGGTGCACATCCTTGACAGGAATTAAAGTTAAAAGGTACTCAATTACACTGACAGTGCACAGTTATTCTGATGACTATGGGAAATAATAATTCTGTAGAATAATTCCAGTATTGTATTGATTGGCTTGAAAAGTGGGCAATTTATATGTACTGATGTAGAGCAAAAAACATTACTATAATATGGAAAATAAATGGAGAGGAAGCTCTAGGGAATATATATTTGTTAGATGGAATATTTCTCCAGGAGCCATCTTAATTTGATTTGCTTTGTTTTAAGAATGAATGAATATTCAGTGGATAAATAAAAGAAATATCTAGATTTACTTCAAACTGAATTCCAAAGGTATAATATTAAGACATTTTTTAAATGTATAACAATCATGGTATGTCAAAATATTTTTGATCCAAAATTTTATTTCTTGTCTCTTCTCTGCCCCAGTACATTATAGCATTAACTAGGTTCTTCAAATGGGAGTCATTTGACAATGAGAAAAAGAAAGTATGAAGCTAAAAATTACTCAAATTTCTTCATCCTGGCTCAATGTATTTATGTTTTTATCAATGAAACAGAACCACAAACTCCTCATCCATTCCCCAGTCCATTTCCTCGTGGTTCTTCCAATACACCCAACCTGTTTTTTTCTTCCCTCTGTTCATTATCAAGCTGAAAACATATGGTCTTGCATTTTCATAAGGCACTTGTCATACTGTATTTTTGTTATACTGTATTTTTGTAGTGACTGTCAAAACTGGTTTTGCAGTCAGCGCTCAGGGCCTATAATCACAAAATGAACATGACTGGGGAAATTGGAGGACTGTTGCCCCATTGTCAGCCATAACAATGGCTCCTGTTTGACTCAGTGAAAGTATGGTCCTGGCAGTGGCATTCTAGATTCTACACACTCTTACCCCTACACCATTTCCTTGCTATTTTAACTCCTCCATTCCTCTCCCTTTGCCACTTGATCCCCTGTCGGAAGGCTTGTTTCATCTGGGAGTCTGCACTGGCTGTTCCGTCGCCTAGAGCGTCGCCTAGAGCTCTTCTCCCTACTTACCCATGTAGATAGTGCTCACTTTCTTCTGTCTGCATCTTTGCTGAAATACCATCAAAATTAAGGAGAGCTGTCAAATCCATTTTAAATTGTCATCTTCTGTTACTTCAAATACCCTTTTCTTTCTAACTTTGATCCAATTGCTGTTTGTTTTTATGATACTAGGTATGGAGCCTCAGGGAATCCCTCCCCACCCACCAGCCATATCCTCAATCCTTTTTTTGCTTTTATTTTGAGGCAGGGTCTCACTAAATTCCCCGGGCTGGCCTCAAACTTGCAATCCTCCTGACTCAGTCAGTCCTTGGGATTACAGGCTGAGCTCACCAAGCCCAGAAGTTCTAATTGTTTCTTAAATACCACTGATTACCTTTAACATATTGGGTAACATTTTTTTTTAAACCTGTGGTTTGATGCTTTTGTTACTGATCAGTTTATTAGAAATCCATTTCCATGAAAACAGGGGATATTATCTCTTTTGTGGCCCAAATAAATGAATCACCCAGAATTTTGTCTTATTCAATACTAAGATTATTCAATAAAATATTTTCTATCCATGTATACATATATAGTTATTCCTTCAATTTTTTCCCCTGAGTTACCTAAAATTATAGATCTATCCAACTAATTTCCTTAATCTTTGGAATGAAACTGACTTAGCCTACCCAGAATTCCAGGGGCTTCCCTTCATGTGGGCAGCTTAATAAAATGACCCATATGCTCAGTTTGGCTTCATCTGATGGACACGTTTTTCTGTTCTCTATGAACAGAAAACATGATATTACTTTCTATTTTACTTGAAGTATTTCTCTTTGGCTACAGAGATTATACTGACCTGATTTTCTTCTGCCTGGTTGTCTTTATCAGAAACATCTGCAGGATTATATTGCTTTGCCCACTTACTGGATAATATTGCCCACTTACTGTCTATGTTTCAGGACATAGACAAAATTAATTCAAAATTAATTCTCAGGTAACTAACTTTTGCATTTCATTATTACTGATAAATTCTAATATCCCTCTCAGCCAGACTTTCCTTTTAAGTTACAGAATGTGTCTCAAAAATATTTACACAGTTTGTCTCTTAACCCTGCCTCTACAAATGGGCAGTAAAAAGAATTCAATCTATTTGAAGTTGTATGTTTTCACTACATAGAAAATTAAATATATTTGAAGTGATACATAAATTAGCTTGTTTAGCCATTTCATAACATATACATATCTCTGAAGACTTTCTTTTATACAAGATAAACATATTTTTGTTAATCAATTTAAAAATTCATAAAATGAAAACAATGAAAATAGTAATCGTTCTACTCACTCAACTTTAGAAACATAAGCACTTTGCTACTTATATTAATTGGTTTTCAAAGTATAGAGGTAAGAACATTGTTTTTTTTTTTTCAATATTAACATTGGTTTTACTCAGTTCCACTGTTACTGCTAGATTACCAATTCTTTTTATTGATACCAAGATTGAATTTAGGGGCACTCAACCACTGAGCCACATCCCCAGCTTTATTTTGTATTGAATTTAGAGACAGGATCTCACTGAGTTGCTCAGCACCTCCCAGATGCTGAGGGCGGCTTTGAGCTCCCAATCCTCCTGGCTCAGCCTCTCAGTCCACTGGGACTACAGGAATGTGCCAAGGCACTTGGCCTAGATTAACAATCCATAAGTGATTTTATAGAGATACAAATTGAAAACCATTAGAGTGAACCTGGCAGGAAGGAGAAGATGAGTGCTGAAATTTGTAATTTTTGCTACTCTAATTTATAAAATCCTGGTTACATAATATGTGTTTGAAGTTTTCATTGTCAATTGCATACATTGTTTTGCTATTTTGTGGTTGCTATGGTTTGAATAAAATTTGCCCCTCTATACCACATATTTCAAATTGACTGCCACTGTGGTGTGGTGGGATCTGTGGCCTTAAGGATATGATTAAGTCATTACAAGGGGGTAATGCCTTTCTCTCCATCCAAAGCTAATTCTTATAGGGATGGATGGGTTCATTCTCACTAAAGCCCTAAGGTGGATTGTGATAAAGCAACTCATATTTTGCCTCCTGTTTGTGTGCATGTTTGCCATCTGGCTTTTCCACTATGATGTCAGCATGAGGCCTTTGCCAGCAGCTGCTACCACAGCTTTGGTGTACCCTTGGAATTCCTAGCATCCAGAACCATAACTCAAACCAACTTATTTATTAATTATCTGATCTCAGCATTTGGCTAAAGAAACAGGCATAGATTTTCTAGATTTTTATCATTATTCTTGTTCATCTATTTATTTTCAATTAAAACTAAAATCATATATGTGCATAATATATATAAAATAATGTAATACAAAGTTCAGTGATATATATGCATTATATGTATGCATATGCATATGTATAAATTCATCTATGGAATACATATTTGTGGAACAATGAGAGAGAAAGAAAAAGAAAAATATAGAGAAAGACAAATAGAATAGAGTGTGATATGGACTTTGTGTTCACTAGAAGGAAGTTCCAGGTGTGTGGTAAATTTTTGTTTTCCAGCCTGCTATATTGCCAGCACTGCTGTTTTCCTGCAGTTCCTTGGTCCTCTGGACACTCACTGTGTATTTATTGGTGTATGGTGACATGACCAATAGGACTGTTCTGAGGATGCAAATGTTATTTATAAAAGTAAGCTAAATGGTAAATATCCTAAAAAGCAAACAAAATAGAGTTGAGGTGCTGAGAGCCATAGCCAAGTAGGAATGATGCATGGCATTTTTGGTTGAAAGAAATGATATTATTATGTTAAGATATGCATTCAAATGGATATTAGACCCCTGCTGTCCGCCTCAGCCTGCTACTTTGGAGCTCTAGTGGGACTCCCCCCAGAGAGTTCCCATTGGTTGGGGAAGTGCGGTAGGAGGGATTTCCGGAGGAGGGATTTGTCTGTTGGTGTAGTGTGGCCCAAGAAAACACCGTGTGTGTGTGTGGTTCGGGATATTTCCCTGGAGAGTGCGTGGCATTGGCAGGAGTTTTAGAAATAAAGTTTGTTCCTGCTTGAGTGGCTCGTGATTTTGTGCCCAGCCAGACTGAGGCATTGAGGTGTAACTCAATGGTAGATCAATTTATGAGGGAGACCTTGGTTCAATACCTAACACCTAAAATAGAAAAAGTGAAAATCCTTAGAACTCTGCCCAGGTACACCAGAGGAATTATTTAAATTATAATCTTACTGTTAATCCACTCAAGTTTCATTACTTGAGTTCTGACTCAGTACTTTGCTTTATTTGTGAATGTGCTCAAGGTACTCTTCTGTTGCTGTGTTTTGTGATGTTATTATCATGAACTCATTTCCTTAGAACTTGCTGGTCTGAGGTTCCAGGCCTGGGAGATTTGAGGCCTGGGTTTAAGGCATATTCCTTAATATATGCTTTGGTTTTGAATATCATAGGTTGCTAGCATTTCTTCTGACTTGGAACCAATTTTAATTTATATATTAGAATTCAGTTTTCCCAAGATCACCATACAGTGTGAAGGAAAACCTTGAATAAGAATTCTCTAAGGAGTCCTCTTCTGTGCTCACAGCACCCTCTAAGACAATCATATTTATCTTCCATTCTCCTCTGAGAATTTGCTTAATATTTTAGTCTAATTTAGGGGAACTAACCTGAACTTTGCAGTACCACAGGGACAGAACTTTTGTTTTCTTATACCTGTAGATGGCCCATTAAATCTCAGATTCTAGCTAAATAGCAGGATAACCTCAGAATTATGCTTTGAGGGTCTTCTGTAGAGAATCTTTTGCTGGGAATTGAGTTGACTGATAGACTCTGGCTCTAGTCCTCTGGATCCAGCACCACCAAGGCCATGTTTCCCAAGGGTATCTTGTTAGAGAATGACTAAAACAGAATTAACAGTACCACCCACTCTACAGACTGTGGCTTTTCTTTTTGGTAAGAAGGCTCCCAAACTGCTTGGTCAATGATACTTATTTAAGAACTCTGATGTCATATGAAGATCATCCTATACAGACTAATTCCTTTTCCAGACATCAGACCTGCAAACACACTAACAGATCTCATGGTCTTCTTCTTCTTCATCCTTTACAAATTGCCCATCCACAAATCTCTTGCACATGCAATTGCATTTTCGTGATTGAACTGACATGAGCGGCAGGCACTATTCTAGAAATAGCACACTTCTCTACAGCAAAATCCCTTGTCAGTTCTGTCCCTCACAAATTATTTTATATTGAGATCAATTTAATAGCTGAGAATGAAAAATAAGCAAATTAATATTTAAAATTTTTATTTTTAGTGGTAGATGTTTTAGGAGGAAGTCTTTTGTGTTTTATTTTGCCAGAAATGAAGGTCATCACTGTCTTTTTATTTTCAATTTAATGAAGTAGACACTGTAGCAAAGACCAGAAAATATATGTAAGCGGCTAACACACTGAGGTTTTTTTTTTTTTAATCTTAAACATTTCCTTCTTACATTTGCTAAATCCTTATTTTACCATTGTATTGGAAAGTAAGTCAATAGCAGTCTAATATTTTCTGAATCCCTGTGCTACGTAAATATGACTAGGATTTCAAGTAATGGAATTAATTAATGATTTGTAACATTTTCCTTTTCTCTTCCCCTTTTCTAATGCCAATTTCCACATAGAGATCTTTCTGTCCCTTTCCCGTGATCATAAGAAGGGTGCCCTAGATATCCATGGCCATTAGCCCATCCATTTAACCACTTGCACAACATGTATCCCTGATTTAACCAGGGTTGACTTAACAAGGCTTTTGTTCTGGGTGAATGCCAGCTTCACCCAAATCATGAATGCTTCTTGCTTCATGGAACTCTATTGCTTTTGTTCCCAGAACCAATTATACCTTAGCTAATCTCTTTCTCCTTTAATTCTCCTTGATAGTTTCCTGAATGTAATGTGTAAATGATAATGCACTATTACTCCCACTCTTTGGTAAACCCAGTCATGGGTAAGGATGGAATTGCCTGAACTTGTATTATTATAAATTCATTATTCTCACTTGTGCCTAATAATAAAATTTGCCTTCTCCTGATTCAGCAATATTCTCAGTTATCTTTGATATTTAACTAAACTTCTCTTAAAATTACAAACATGACATTTAATTTATACCTCCATGACCTATGTGTCCACATCCCTGTAAGTCCCTATTTTGTGACTATGCATCAGAATGTTGGGGCCTGATCACCATTTATTCATGTGCTAACAATATTTACTCTCTAAGGGTCCCTAAAGCCCCCTCTGAGAAATGGTAAAGTGGACTTTCATCCAAGCATGTGTCCTGGCTTAGCTGGCTTTTAAACAGATTATTTTCAATTAACATGCAATAAAGACTCTGAACTCTAGGCTGGGTGTGGTAGTGCACGCCTATAATCCCAGCCAGCTCAGGAGGCTGAGACAGAGGATAGGGAGTTCAAAGCCAGCCTCACCAAAGAGGAGGCGCTAAGCAACTCAGTGAGACCCTGTCTCTAATAAAACAAAACTGGGCTGGGGATGTGGCTCATTGGTTGAATGTCCCTGAGTTGAATCCCTGGTACACCCCAAAAATAATATTAAAAAGACTGGAGCTCTAAGCACAAACATACCGCCACTCAGTTTATATTGAGAGGTAAGCGAGGATAAACAGTGTGCCTGAAAGCTTGCTGGGAAACCAGCAGGTAAGTCATTTTCCTGGGATTTTGGAAATTTTCAAAATTAATCTACACCAGAACCAATTATATCTTAGGTAATCTTGATACCTCACACTTGCTGAGCACATATTTGTTTACAAAACAAAGAAAATAAATATTAAAAAAAAAACACACTAATTCTTCAACTGTTTTATGCATCTTAAAGTTTTACTAAAGCTTGTAATATCGGCTGAATTTTAGCATTATTACCTACATATAGAACGTTGCTTTACATATTACTTGCAGTCAAAATTTATATACATTTTTGTAGAATTAAATCACACATTATATTTTAAAAAGTTTATTTTAAAGATTGAAAATCAGTCAAAATATCTCAAAGCTTCGAGTGGTAGTGCTCCGCCAGTAATCCCAGAGATCCGGGAGGCTGAAGCAGGAGAATCACAAGTTTGAGGCCAGTTTGGAGAAATTAGTGAGACCCTCACTCAAAATTTTAAAAAATGAAAGGGCTGGGGATGTAACTTAGTGGTAGCATACTATTTCCAATGGGTTCAGTTCTCAGTGGTATTAAAAAATATACATCCACAAATATCAAAAACGTCTGCTATTGAAACTTCTAATTAACCAGGAAAATTTAATCTTTAATCTGCAATGACATAAAAAAAATCCCTTTTTTTGTTATATTATATTTTTAAACATCAAAAATTTCAAAAGTGAAAAAAAATTTAAAAAACTTAACTCCAATACAAAGTTGTCAAGTAATTTAAAAAGCTTAAAGACTTTTAAAAACTCTTACTGCAATAGTGAGGAATATGTTATTAGTGATTTATAAAGGGGAAAAATAATGAATTAATGTTTTAATTCTAATTTAGTTTTTACAAATAAAAACTATACCATTTTGTACTCTGTTTCTTCTGTTTTAAAAGAGTCATTTTTTTTTGTCTTTCAGTTGTTAGTGAGTTACAGGGAAAAGATTTTACCCTGGTGATTTATAGAACTACTATAATGTCTCTTTGCTATCCCACAGGAGTTACAGTGGAGTTTAGTAGCATAAAACTATGAAAAATATTTATTTACTTCATTATATTATATTTACTTGGTTAAGTGAACTAACAGGAAAAACAGAGAATTTTGAAGTTAAAAAGCCTTAAATTCAATTTAGCTTTTGTTACTAAATGAATACGTGACCTCTAACAAATAATTTCATTTTTCTAAAGCTGTGTTCCATCTTTCTGGATAAAGATAAACATATCTACATTACTTTCATAGGATTTATTGTGAGATCAGAATCGACTAATATATCTGAAAGTATAATTTGAACTTGGGTTTATGTTATTTTAAAACTACTACTTGAAACTTGATTCTATCTGAAAACTACAAATTTCATCTCTAAATGCAAATGCACTATTTTCATTATTTGATAGGGATAAATAAACATGGAAATTCAGTTACAATTTATTCCAAATTATGTGAAGTGTCAAATGAGTTGGCCAAAGAATATTGACCTGTCAGAACACCAAATAAAGTACGTAAGTGCTTATTTTAGGGGCTCATCTGAGATATGGAGTATAATGCAGGCTTCTTTCTAAATGCAAAATCTATAAATACAGTGAATAAATTGAGAATGGTAGAATGTACACCCCTGTAAAATTCTATGCAGTATTGAGGAGCAATAGTGTGCACATATGATAATATTAAGTCTCTAGTATTGTGTCTGATCCCATTAGCTATGATATAGAAACTCATAAAAGGAAAGCAAGTTAAGTTTTCATTCCTAGCTACTCTTAAGCTAAAGCATCACAAACAAAAACATGGTAATCAGATTATGAAAAACTCCAAAAGTATACAATAGATTATGGTATTAATAAAATAAATTTTCTTTCTTGTAGTCAAGATGCCTTTTGCAAATTTAAGTTTTAAGTGTCCCATATTCTTTTTTCAACATTGGCTTCCTGGAAGAATCTTAAAGTTAGACAAGAGAAGGCATTCTACATCTTGAGAGAGAAATTGCTTGTAATAATGAGTAAATACAGTAATGAAAGTGATATTGTCTCACATTTGCTTGGAATATCCCCTAATACCACAGCATACTTAGAGTTGGGATGATGATGGAAGTTCATTGACTAAGTATTAAGTTATGTGTATGGATTTTCAATACATTTGTGTGTATAATGTATATTCAAACACATGTTAGATATCTTCAAAGATGTTGCATATCTAGTATGTATATAGATACTATATCTAAGAATACACTAATTATTAATAATATGTAATGAAGGTTGATAGACATAACCTTCTCTTGATGGATTAGATTAGTAACCACCTGAATCATCTAGAATAAAGGTCACGTTTATGCCTGATAGAGACAAATCAATGATTTGATATGAGCAGCAAGTGATAGAATTTTTCTAGTATGTAAAAAGTAGCATAAAAAATAAATAATGATATCAGAAAACTTTAGGACATGCATTTCATTCATATAATGCCTCCTTCCAAATTAACTATCCTATCTACAACCACTTAATATTAAAAATCATTGTGATCATGTCATGATTGTTTTCAGATCCTCGTTATTCAGCTCCAAAGTGTGTGTGTGTGTGTGTGTGTATGTGTGTCTGTATATGCATAGAGTATCAGCAAAAAACTGATATGTCAAAGAGACATACACTTTAAAACATCATATTCCTAGAGAATATTTCAAATTACAAATATGTATACGTAGAACCAAGTTGATACAGCTATAGTGTGAGTGCTACAAATATAAGTTCACACAAAATATCATGATAACATTTCCTGTAAATATAAGGAAACAAAATCATGGAAAATTTCCCAAAGACTTCAGCAGGAGATAAGACTGGAAGAATGTTTGTTCAATCTTAATTGTGAATCAATCTGTTTAATTTTCTTGCAGTTGATTTTGTTTAATTAGGAGATGACATTAGCTAACTTTGCAGTTCTACATCATTGCAAAGAGGAAAGAGGAAATCCCTGACATACTGTGACTTTCGTATTAAAAAATTCTTGTTCAGTGATTGTGTAGTGTAACATTTCTGTTTCTGTATTTTTGCTCTGAAAGTAATACTTATAAATTTCAGAACACAATAGCTCATCCCAATATAGAGATATACATATTGTACCAATTCATTTTTAAATTAGTGATAACATAGCATGAAAAAAATGTAATTCAACAAGATAAGTGAAAATTTATGTTTTTATCTATGAAATTGAACACTGACTCTCACAAAAATCATTCGCATTAATAAAATCTGTCAAAATGTGTTGAATATATGCAGCATTAGACAAATGTCACCATTATCTCTTGCCCAGACATGGTTTGAGGCACATGTTCATCATGTCCTTTATTATATCACCCATGCAGATTAAGAGTACAAATGACTTCCAGCCATTTAAATACATAATCATGATATAATGTCTGGTGCTTTATAGAGTCCCAGCAGAATTTCATAAATATTCCTCAACTTGCTTTTTCCATGTAGTGCAGTACTGTGACAGAATGTAATGCCAGATATTTCCAAAGCAAATGATCAGCATATATCCATCTAGTTTACAATATCATATTAAATGTTCATAGATGGTAAAAAATATGAAAACTGAACAAACCTAATTGAAAAGGACATTTTATTTCCTCCCATATCACTGCATACTCTTGGTTAGTAATTACAATGTAAACAGCAAGGGGACTGAGAAATTTGCATAATCTCCCACTACTTTGTAAAAATCTGTTATTATTTCATGTAAGACAGGTGTCACAGTTGTATAATATTTTTTTTTGGAATGAGATAAATGTAAGTTGCTACTATGATATGGACCACATTGGTAATATCTTAAATTAGATTAATACCTAACATCATTGTTTTGAAATTGCTCTTCCTGGACATTTTGGGATTACTGACTATATTGGGAAATGTGGAAAATAGCCATCAATATGATAGTCTCTCAGATTTTAGTGTCTGATTTTTCTACTTGGTTAGTTTAACAAATAAGAATAAAATCAATTAACAGTATCCCAAGGTGCTGATGGAACTTACAAATCCTGATTGAGTGATTGTGATCAGGTGCATATATGCTTGTGAAAATAATTTAGTTAGCCATTGTTTAATTGCTCAGTTTTGTACGATTTTTGTATTCCCACTTACTCAAGAAGCTAAGACAAAGGGTTATTGAACCCAGGAGTTCAAGGCAACCAGGACCTCAAAGAAAACCACTGTCTAAAAAAGTTCACACGTGTGTGTGTGTGTGTGTGTGTGTGTGTGTCTGTGTGTATGAACCAATCTAAGCTAACCTCCACTCAGTGTATGAATATCTTACACAGTAACACTTGGATATACCACTTGCACTTCAGTCATTTTTGTTCTTCTCTTAAGTGACCCTTTATATTTGTAGGCATCAAAAGCTCATGACCATTTCACAATGCAAAAAAAACATTTAGTCCATTTCCAAGAGTCCCCATAGTCTTTACAGTTCCAGTGTTACCCAAAAGTTCAAGTCCAAAATCTGATCTGAAGCTCAAGACAAATTCTTAGCTGTGAGGCCTTGTCAATATTAAAAGCATGTTACATAAATCTAATATATAATGATGCCTAGTATACATTTCTATTCCATAAGGGAGAAATAAGGGTGTAGAAAAGAGGGATGGAACCAAAGCAAGACTGAAATCCCGTAGGGCCAAAAAGTTCTGTAGCTCAGCACTCAACATCTGGGACACATGGTATTGTGATTTTGTCTCCAAAGGGCTTTCGTAGCTCTTCTCTAATGGCTTGACCAGTTGCATCCCATATGGCCTCTGTCTTCAGTTGTTTCTACTCCATTTCTACATATTTCGTTGGCAGATGTCCTGCATTATTGGCATTTCTTAATATTGAGGTTCTCCTCTGCAGCCTCAGCTTTCTTCTCACATCTTCATATGTCACCTTCTCAGGGTAATCCCACAAGGACTCAGATTCTGTCACACTTTGCTTGGTTTCCCAGGCCTTCCTTTGCAATCTCAGTGGAAACCTTCTTGACTCCCTAACTCCAGCATCATGCATTTCTATAGAACCAGCACCATTTGATTGATCCCAAGGTCTGCTACCATCTTGAGCAATAGTTAAGCCTCCCAGTACCCCAAATGCAGCAGCCTCTGAGTGCCTTGGCAGCTGAACGTGGTGAAACAATGTACTAGAGCCCCTGTGCAAGCACAGGGACTTCATGATCTCTTCTCAAAAAGATTTTTTACATTTATCCTCCGGCCTGAGATAGGTAGGGTCTTTCTAGTTCCTGAGATGTTTTCAAGCCATACTTCCTATTGTTTGGGGAAAACTCTTCAGCATCTTGTTAGTGGCTATAATATCTAACAACCATATCTTCCATAGTCTTAGATTTGCTCACACATTTCTGGCCAAATTGTAAGTTTTTGAAATCTTTCTGCTCTACTTTCTTCTCCTGATTATCCTAGTAAACTTGGCTAAAATTTCCTGCAGTATCCATACTACCTCCTGAATACTATGCTACCTTGAAATTTCCTTTGCCAGATTAATTAGTCCATCACCTTTAAATTCACCTTCATAGAAATATCCACATATGGGTAAATTGTGAACAACTGTTTGCCAGAATGTAACATGGATAACATCAAATTGAATTCTCTATAGAATCCTTTTCCCCTGAAAACTCATGAGCCTATCTTTTCTATTCATAGTCCTATTGACATTCTGGTCTTTTGGGCTTCCAACAGAATTTCCCATTAAGCTCTGCCTAAAACACTAGAAAAAACCCAGCTTGCAACTTTAAACTTTTCAAGATTCCTCCCCTAACAAACCAGCTCCAAAAGTTTGTAAACAAAATGGTCAGGTTAATCACAGTAATGATCCAACTTCTCGGTACCAATTACTAATTTAGATAGCTTTTTCTCCATTGTGACCAAAGGGTCAAAAGAGAACCACATAGAGGAGAAAAAATATATTTGGGGTTAAAGTTTTTAGAGATCTCAGTCCGTAGATGGCTTACTTCATTGTTTCTGGCCCAAGATGAGGCATAACATCATGACAGAAGTGCTTAGTGAAGGAAAGCAGTGGCACAATGTAGACAAAGAATTAGAGGGTGATCTGCTCCCACTAATTTAAAACACAAAGGCATCTCCCTAGTTACCTTCTTTCTTTAGCTGTACCCAACCTGTCTACAGATTCGACCCAATTAATCACTCTCAGTGGGTTAATCCACTGATTAGATCACAATATTTAAAATTGGATAATTTCACCTCTGAACATTATTGCCTTGTTTCTTCTGTGAGCTTTTAGGGAATGCTTCATATCTAAACCATAACATTGGCTTACTTTAATTTTTTTACTTATGCTTCTTTTGTATCAAATATGTGTGTGTGTGTGTGTGTATTTCTAAGAAAAAATGCCTCTATCCCATCAAAGAGAAGACTCCAGTATCTGTTTCCACTCTATGACTTACCATTGCAAACTCAAACTGATTGGAAAAAGAGAGAATACATGAGTCAGGGTTGGCAACAATATCCACTCAGACTGTAGACTACTTTGTTTTGATCTCTTTAATGCTTGATTCATTGCTTTTGCTCATTTTCTACTCTTTTCTTTTCCTTCCCTTATTCTCCTATCCCCTTTTTGTTAAATCTTATGTTATAGCAGGGATGGATGGGGCAATTCCTGGGAAGTGATATCGTGCAAATTATATGATTATATTATGTGCATGCATGAATATGTATCAAAATTCCCATCAGTATGTACAATTATAGTGCAGCAATAAAAAAATGTGGAAAAACAAGTAAATAAAAAGTTGGATTATAGATATTACTCAAGACCTGAAAAAAGAACTCTGAAAACACTGTTCTGAGCACTATTCTAAAAAAATCACACTGATGATTCTGAGCATGAACTACCAACAACTGGAAAAATTTAACTTCTGCAACTACAACCAATGGTCTCAAAATAATCTCAACAATTTCAAAATAAGAGAACTGATGCTTGTGCTAGACTATAAGGCAACAACAGTTTGCATCATCCGGTGCAAACTCCAATCCTTTTCCAAGGCATAGCTGTTCTTTAGATGATCCCCAAAGTGCACCAGATGAATAGTTTTTAATCTCTATTTATATAGTTTCATCTTTTTAGTACTCAACATTATTCCATTTTCTATAACTTTTGGAAAAGATTATAAAGAGACTAATGGCCCTCTATTGTAAAGAAAATGTTTCTGTATTAAACAGAGAAGATGCAGGGGGGAGAGGGAGAGAGACAGAATGAATGAATGAATATGAGTGGACGTAATGACAACTGAGATAGTTTGATTTATTTTTTCCTACTAAGACCTTTGCTTAATTTTCACTCTACTATCATTTAGTCAGGTTGTCTGTATTCCTTGGCTGGTTAGAAAAAAATCGTGTAATTCTCGTAAATATGTTTGTTGTCCATGATTATCTAAGATAGTTTATAATTATTTAATTTTAAAAATCAAAATTAACTAACATAGTTTTGAAAGACAATTTTGTCTATCTCTTCCTCTGTATTCTAAACATTTTTGAGGGCTTTCACTTAAAAAAAGAAGGGTTATGGGAGCTTCCACACAAAAGAATATCAGACATATTGAGTCATTTGCAATTTAAAAGTTTACTATTATTAAATCTCAATAAAACATATGAGAAATATTATGTGGTGTTTTTGTATTGATGAGGATGACTGGCTACATATAACTAAAAGAACACAAATTCAATAATGACAGAGATAGTTCTTAATTGTTCACTGTGTGTTGCATCTACTGACATTCATTATTATTTGCTGAATAAATGAACAAATGCATAAAAACATGCACAAATATTGTTGGGACAAGAAATTAGAACCTCTGGAGTTAGAGAAAGCTTCCTTTCAGACTTTGGATACATTAGGCAAAGAAGTTTGTGTATGGTTGTTTCAGAATAGCCAACTAGATTCTGTATAAATATATCTTCCACACTGTTAGTATTTATCAGTGGTTCAATTACAGTGAATTAGTGACAGCATTAATCTAGGTAGCATGAATTAAGTACATAAATACATTAAGGATTCCTTTTTAAATCATTTGAAATAATTATCTACCTTTCTCTCTATTTCTGATCTTCCCTATTACAGATTTTATTTTGTATTTTGAAAAAATAACTGCAACTAAGATGATACCTTTGCCTTTATGTACCTTATATTTTAATGGAGGATACAAAGTGAACAAATACATATATCTTAAAGGTTTAACATAATTTTTTCTAAGAACCTACTTTGGGAAATGCCAGATTGGAAAACAAAGATCATATATTATCATGAACATCATTTTTTTTCTGAATGTTTGTATATGGTCAAAATGTGCATGTTGAATTTCTAACTCCAGTGTACTGGATGGTGGGGCTTTGGGTAGGTACTTAGGTTTAGATGAAGTCAGAAAGTAGAGGCTGCATGAAGAGATAATGTTCATATACAAGGAAAACTATAGAACATTATAGCAAGAAATTGACGAAGAACCACATAATGTGAAAAGATCTCTCTTATTCTTGGATAAACTGAAATAATATTGTCAAAATAGCCTTATTATAAAAAATGCTACGTAGATACAATGCAATTCCCATTATCATACCAATGATATTCTTCAGAGAATTAGAAAAAGCAGTCCTAAAGTTCATTTGGAAGAAGAAAAAATCCAGAATAGCCTAAGTAATACTAAACATGAAGAGGAATGCTGGAGCTATCATAATACCTTATCTCAAATTACACTATATAGCTGGAATAATAAAAGCAACATGAGGGCTGGGGTTGTGGCTCAGACATAGAACACTGCCTTGAGTGTGTGAGGCACTGGGTTCAATTCTCAGCACCATATATAAATAAAAATATGAAGATCCATTAACAATTAAAAATAAATAAATAAAATTTTAAAAACCATGATATTGGTATCAAATTAGACATGAAGACCAATAAATAGAAAACAGATAAACCCACACTGCTTTAGTCACCTATTACTTGACAAAATTAACAAAAACACATTTTGGAGAAAAGATGACTTTCTGTTGTTTTTGTTTTCACATAAGATGCTAGGAAAACAGCATATGTAAGATAGTGAAACTATATCTATATTTTTCACACTGCTTAAAAGTCAACTCAAAATAGATCAAAGACTTAGATAAGAAACTTTGAAACTTTGCAACAGTGAGAAGAAAATGTAGATTAAACACTCCAACATATTGGCACAGGAACCAACTTTCTTAATAAGACTCCTAAAGCTCAAAAAATAAAATAAAAAATCAATAAGGTGGTGGCATCAAATTAAAAGATCCCTGCTCAGAAAAAAAGTGAAAGAGAGTGCCTACAGAATTGAATAAAATAATTGCCAGCTACTCCTCCAACAGGGGATTAATATCCAGGATACTTGAACTCAATGAATGTAACACCAAAACAAGAAAAGAAAACGATCAGTAAAATGGCAAAAAGAAATAAGAACATATTTCTCAAAATAAGAAACACAAAAGGCCAACAAATACATGAAAAAAAATGTACTCATTATTCCTAGCTATCAGAGATATGCAGCTCATTGAGATTTCTTATCACTCCTGTGAGAAGGACAATCATCAAGAATAGAAATAGTAAACACTGGCAGTGATTTGGGGAAAATGTATACTCATGCATTATTGGTAGGACTAAAAATTAGCACAAATATTTTGGAAATCAGTGTGTAGATTCCTCTAAAGACTAGAGGGCCACCATATGACACTTTGGTATTTGTACAAAAGAAATAAAATCATTATGATATGGCTACACATGCACATTAATGTTTATAGTAGTACAATTCACTAAAATTAAATTGTGGAACAAACTCTGATGCCCATTAACAGATAAATGGCTAAAGAAAATGTCATATACATACACATACACACACACACACACACACACACACACACACACACTTGTGCATTTGTGCATGGATGCAGTAAGGATTCACTCAGTCACAAAGAAGAATGAAATTATGGTTTTTGCTGCTAAAGGGATGGAAGTGGAGAACACCAAGCTAAGTAAAATAAGTCAGTATCAGAAAGTCAAGGGTCAAAATGTTTTCTCTCATATGCGGAAATTAGTGCAAAATGAGGGATTAAAGGGGGAGGGGAATCCCATGAAAATAGAAGGGAAGTAACATAAGAGAGTTGAAGGGGAGGAAGGAAGGATGGGAAATGGAGGAAAAGCAAAATGAAATTGACCAAATTATGCTAAGTACATATGTGAATATTCCATAGTGAATTCTACCTTTGTGTATATCTATAAAGCACCAACTAAAGAACAATAAATAAATAGAAGAGGAAAATAAAGTAGAGGAAGGAAAATGAGCATAGGAAAGAGAGGAAGAAAAGAGTTTGTATTGGGCCTGAAATAAAGATTACACATCATGCATTTTGATTAGGTCAAGTGAACCCCATTATTATGTATAATTATAATGTACTAACAATAATATTTTTTAAAAGTTGCTAGAGCTCATTTTATCACCCTCTGTCTCTCATTCTCTTTCTTTCTCTGTCTCTTCATGTAAAGACAGAGCAAGGAGCTGACCACCTTCCAACCAAGAAGACCCTCACAGGAACTGAAGACTAATGGCATCTTGATCTTCTTCTTCAAGTTCCCACAACTGTGGGAAACAAATTTCTGTTGTTTAAGCCACCTGGTCTGTGATGCATTGTCTGAGATGACTTAAGACAGACATTTTTCATAATGGAATTGATGCTACATTCTTTGGAGAATCATGGATGTTAGATGATACCTTAAGGGGCTCATGGATGAGGAGAATCTTCCAAACTGATTGGTCATGCTTCAATTTGATCCATTCCATAGAGATACATAAAGGGAGGTGAGAAAGAATGGCAAGTTAACAGCAAAAATCCAAGGAAATTGTGTTTTAAGAAATTTTTGCACTTAGTCACAAAGTTATTTGGTAATGGCTTTGGTCCATTAACACTGTGAAATTTATTGAGCAGAGAAAAGTAATACATAGCATTTGAACAAAAAAGCATATATGTAGAGATTGGTTAGAAAGACTGAAAGAATCTTCCATGAGTGACAGGTAAGTTGATTTGATTTGTTTCAGATCCATTTTGAGGTACAATAAAAATACTAAAAATAATAACATTATGGAATAACTACAATATGACAAGTTGTTTTGGTAAGTTTAGGCTACCATGTATGAAACCACTGACTTTGCATCTTAAGTTTATTTCTTATGGTTCTAGATTTAGACAAGTCTAAGAGCAAGCTTCAGACTCATTCAGTTCCTGACAGGGACTCTTTCCTGTCTTACAAATGGCTGTCACATCTATTAGATCACAGGTGACCTATTTTAGGTGTCTGCCTATGAGAAGACAGAGGAATGTTTCTTCCTTCTTTTTAAGGCTGTTGATACTATTGAATCAGGGCCCCATTCTTATGACCTCATATAACCTTAATTATGTCCTTAATCTTTATCTCCAAATATAAATTAAATAAATGTTACAGATTTAAATTAGTTTTAAGTAATTATATAATTTAATACATTTTTAATCATTATTAATTAATAAATATTTATTATATAAAACACATAGGTAACATAAAAATACCATACTTGGTGTTAGGGCTTCAACATATGGATTCTGGAGGAATACTATTCAGTCCATAGCACAGTGACTCTGGTAAACTTCTTAGGTTAATTCTTTGTTTGAAAAATCTTTCTTTTTTTTTTTAAAGAGAGAGTGAGAGAGAGAGAGAGAGAGAGAGAATTTTTTTTAATATTTATTTTTTAGTTTTCAGCGGACACAACATCTTTTTTTTTTTTTTGTATGTGGTGCTGAGGACCTAACCCTGGCCGCACGTACATCAGGCGAGCGAGCTACTGCTTGAGCCACATCCCCAGCCCCTTTAAAAAATCTTAAAATTTCTAATTTTGGTGGGTTACTGTTATTATTATTTCACTTTAAATGCTATTATACTATATTAACCCATGTTATCCTATTATTCCATAGAGAAAGAAGAAAAGAAATGGAATGTGTTAGAGGAAGGAATATAAACATCGGATAATGATGTGAACAATAAAGTTGACCTGATAGAATAACAAGGCATTGAGACTACTTAAGAAAGGTGAAAAGTTCTATATTGATATTACATGAAACACACTTCAAAAACAAAACTACAACAGAGCTTTTTCTTTAAAAATATGGTTTTTATAAATCTTCCTTGGCATGTAAGTTGGGAAGGAGTCACTCATATTCCAAATACAGGTGCTCCTTCACTTATAGCAGGGCTACATATAAATGGTCCCATAGCAGCTCAAAACACATTTGCTATACCTAGCCTATCAACACTGTATATTAGAAACAGAGCTCACTACAGCACCTAGGTTGCTTGCCCTAATGATACATGGCTGAGGGACCTGAAGCTTGCTGTCACTGCCCAGCATCATAACAGAGTATCCTATCACATGCTGCTAGCCCTGGAAAAGAACAAAATTCAAAATTTGAAGTTTGCTTTCTACCAAATTCTCACCACTTCCACACCATTATATATTCAACAGACTTTAAGTTAAACGATCTTATGTTGGGGACCGACTATAAAGAGGAAGTAAGAGAAAGTTTATGTATTTCACCCAGAATGGCTATTTCCTAAAAATAACTTTCACAGAATCACTGATGCACACATCAGAAGCACATTTGACTCAGAAGCCACTGTGTAAAGCATATGAGCTAATGATCCAGAGAGAGGTAACCAAGGACTCCTCAGTGGTCTTTCTCAAGACCTAATTTTATGTAGTGAGCAGATCACACCATGCCAAGGAAAGAATGTTAAGTTAAATGCAGCACACTTAAGAATGACAAATAAAACTGCCACTCAAGTTGAATATGGGGAGCTAATAGCATCATGTGAATGAAAAATGTTATAGATTATGTTGGATGGATTAATCCTAAATGCAGCTAGACAATATGGTTCTGACATTCCAGGAAAGAGTTGGAATGGACCCTTGCCTATTGCCTTTAGATCTACTATAAAGGTAGTGTCAGCTTCTTACATCATGAACAACACTGATACAACAAGGTATAGAATGGCTATTCTATCCATTCAAATGATCCCTAAATATCAAAGTGTATCAATCTTTCTATTCCCAAAACTTCTTGGTCACTTTATATAGCTTTGATTACATGGAAAAAACAGATCCTTGACAGGACCTTTGATTATTTTCCTTTTTCTATTACCCCCAAATGTAACTTAACAGTATAAACTACTCACTTTTCTTCCAAGTAATATATGGTCTTTATCTGTTTGTTATTGGCATTACCTCCCATGAACCAATTCTCCATTGTTTCTTATCCAAAGCACTACAATACAATCAAATTGGTCCACTTCTTTCATCCTAACCAATCTTCAAAGAATAATTTTATATAGAAACCATTAAAGCTTTAAAAATTAGCAAGGAAATCATATTGTCCCCTTCACTCTTGGCTACATTTAGCATAGCATCTAGCTCATTTGGTCTACAAGGAAATACATGAAGTATTCTTGACTTATGTGATTCCATTTGTTTCACTCTCTCCCGTGTTTACTAAACACACTGAGTGTTCATATGGCCTCAAATCCAAATTTTGTCCTCCTTCATGACCTTTATGAATGCTTCCCTTCTCTGTAGAAATGTTCCCTCTCTCACACTAGTAAACTTTCTAAACGATGCATTGCATCTGGATATTATGTACTTCGATATTCTTTATTTCCCTAAATGTATGAATCACAATTTGATTAAGAAATGGCATACAGAAGTACTAAAATATATGTCTTGAATAAATACTAAACATTTTACTTGTTTTGATATGTATTTCAATGATTTATACATGATCTATGACTTCATGAAGTACTTGCCTGGCATGTGTGAGGCACTGAGTTCATTTCTCAGCACTGCTATAAATAAACAAATAAATAAATATAAATAAATAAATAAAAATAAAGTCTATCAACAACTAAATGTTTTAAAAAAGGATGTATGACCTATTATAAAATATCAGTTCATAAATATCAGGTTTAATACAACAAATTCTTAACTCATGCTAAGTTCGTGTTCTGCTTTGGGTTTTCCAGGAGAGCATTCTTAGACACAGTTGCACAAAAACAAATGTACCACCAATCTGACAGAGGATGGTATGGGTGGACCGAGAAAAATTATTGCTCTTGTAAGCATTATGAACATTTCATATACAATACATGTATATTAACATATTATGCTTATGCCTATTTATATAAAAATGAATATATTCTGGGCATTATTGGTATGGACCTTAGGAAAATGAGTACAGCCTAATGAAATCAAAGACTGTTGTTACTGCCACAAGTAGTTCCTGACTTCCTATCATACATATTAAGTGCAGGGGATTCAATTTGTAGAAAGCCTTGCTCCTTGCCTATTTTGAGCTTGCGTCATAATGCATGACAATGTACAAGGAGGAAAGATTCCCAGTGCAAGCTATAACTGGGTATATAGGGACACAGTGCCTTGCCATGGTGTGACAGAGGTGAATCGTCATTATGCCAGAAAAAGGGGCACTTCTCCCAAAGCCTTTCTATTGCTAAACATTCCTAGTACAACCAAGAGACTATACAAATGTCTTGGCCCCCACCCTACAAGAACAACAAATGGCCCAGTTTTACAAAGACTATTATTTTACATTTTCAAATAACAAGAGGCTATAATTTTATGATGAGTATAAATGTGGAAAGTTTTGAAATGTATTTTACTGCTAAATGCACTGGATACCTACATTTTACAAGTGAAAAAAAGTAGCTGTAAAGTATACACTTCAGAAAATTTTCTCATTATGTGGTCTCAGCATTAAAAGAACAAACCAAGCAAGGTTGGAAATCAAATCTATTGTCCATGATGTGGTTCTCCTCAATTATTCAGACACATGTTTGAATTCTTTCACAGCAATTACCTAGTCTAGGGTTTTCTATCATCTCAATTTTGCCAGGATTGAAAAGGACACAAATTTTTTTCCCAAAATATTAAAGAACACCTTTATTTCTAGAGAAAAAGACCCTGATGTTTCAGACTACACAATTATGTGAAATTTCACACTTTTTGTCAGTTTTAGAAAAGAGAGATTTTTTTATAAAGCTTTGTTTGGAACTGTTCTGGATGGATGGAAATATCTAATCTGATTCAGGTGGCTATTTGACAAAAATATGAAAATAACTGTAAAATAAGTCTAAGTGAATAATAACAATTTTAAAATATAGCTATTTATTTGTAGGCAAAAAGACAAAGATGGATATTACAATTTGAAGATAAAGGAAAAAAAAGAAACATTCTAGAAATGCTAAGATTCATGAAAAGTATTTTTTACATGTTGTCATTAGATGATAAAAATCAGTATAAATTTATTCCTAATTGTGCCCAGGAGTTTCTTTCTCACTGGACTTTCCCTTAATGGAAAATCATCTGATACATTGTGTGTTTCCAAGTGTCTATGAAGCAAAAATTCCTATTTAGAACCACGGGGACACATGACCTACCATGGTGATTCCACAAACAGCTGAAAATGCCTTCTTTTAGTGACCTCATGCTACAACAAATATGATGTAAAGAATAATTTTCCAATCTCACTCTTGCTAGACCAGGATGTTATCTATAGGTCACTGAATTAAAATTTACTCAGAGAAAATCAAATTTTCATAATTGCTATATATTTTTAATATTACCTTAAAACACTTTCTATAAGTGTTTTGAAATGAAATTTATTTATTTGTTTGTTTGGTTTTTGTACTGGGAATTAAACTCACAGGCACTCAACCATTGCCCTATTTTGTATTTTATTTAGAGACAGGGTCTCACTGATTTGCTTATTGCCTTGCTAAGTTGCTAAGGCCAGTTTTGAACTCGTGATCCTCCTGTCTCAGCTTTCTGAGCCACTGAGATTACAGGCATATGCCTTTGTGCCTGACAAATTTATTTTCTATTTATGTATAAAAACATAATAATGTACATATTAATGGGGTAACATGTGATGCTTTGGTACATTTATATATTATGCCATGCTTAAATCAGGTTAAATATATATGTCTCCTCAAACTGCTATCAATTTTATGGTATAAACATTCAAAATACTTTCCTCCAGCTTCTTTTTTGATGTTTTTATGGTGATGGGGATTGAACCCACAGATGGTCTAGTACTGAGCTCTGTCCTCAGCTCTTTTTTGTTTTGAGAGGATTTTGCTAAGTTGCTGGGACTGGCCTTGAACTTGCCATCCTCCTGCTTCAGGCTCCCAAGTAGCTAGGACTGAGGCATGTGCCACCATACCCATGTCTTCTAGCCTTTTGAAATGTACAATTCATTATTATTATCTGTAGCCACCCTACCAAGGAATAGAACACCAGAAATTCTTGCTCAAACTGTGACTTAGGACCTACTGATCTACTTTTCCCCATCCTTCCCACCTAAGCTCCTCAGTCTCAGAAGGAACTTTCTGGGGGAAACTTAATTCAATTGTCAATTTTCCAAACAAGTAAGAAAAATGTGTTATGAAGAACTAAAGAACAAATTGTTAAAGTTGTATGTGAGTCTAAAATATAACTCTAGATATAGGTAACTTGAATAATGCATAATTTTTTAGTATTCCAAATAAACAATCAAGACAGTTAATATTTACTTTTATCATTTTGTATGTATAATAATTTTGTTGTACTGAAGTCCCAGGTTAGACTGTATCCTGAGAGCTGCAAAATGAATCAAACTTCATTCTCCAGGTATGTTTTTGGTCTAGTTGAAAATTGGCATGAGTTGGAACTGCAGCATTTTGCTCTCTGGCACACAAAAACGTAATCAAGAAGAAAGGTCCAGTTTATACAAATGAGTAGGTCTGACTGACTTTGGATAGATTAATTTTTCTGGTCTTCATGTATTTGTGCCATAATATTAACTGCAGTACAAGCATTCAGTCTTATAGAAAGCAATAAAGATATAAAATATGGAAATGTGCTTGAAATCTGTAGATAATTACAAATTCTTATGGTTTTATTGTTTCATATACTGAAAATAGGAAGTATAATGGCTAAAATGTATCTTAATGCTCTATTACCAACAGAAAATCGGAAAAATCAATCATGTATTCTGAAATTGACCTCAGTTTAGAATTAAATGTTGATGAAGAAAAAACTAATTTATACTATTAACTATTTTTACATTTTTACACACACACACACACACACACACAAACACACACACAGGTTAAATATATCTGTCTCCTCAGTTATCATTTTTATGGTATAACCATTCAAAATACTTTCCTCCAGCTTCTTTTTTGATGTTTTTGTGGTGATGGGGTTTGAACCCACAAATGATCTAGTACTGAGCTATGTCCTCACTCCAGATGATTTTCAAAACATTATCTGGATTTAACAGTATAAAAGCCAAAAGCCCTTCAAAAATCTTAAAAGGAAACTTGACCATTGTTTCAACTCTTTCTTATACTCGCTTGACAGCCTTGAAGCTGTACAAATGTCAGCTGCCAGGATTCATTAGAATTATATGAAAATTCTCTTTTGAATCCACAGAAATCCATTGATTGATTCTGAGTATCTACCACTCCTATCAATTAAGGTTAAACTAGAAACAACTACCTGCTGTTGGGTAGATGCTGTTGGCATTGATATATAAGGGCCATTAACTGGCTTCTGTTATGCATTTTTTAAAAAAAGCACAATAGATGGTAAGATTGGTACCCCGAACTAATGATGAAAATGCTCTTTCCTGTGGCTTACTGTTCATCAATTGATGCATGTGCAATTACAGGAGCAAAATATCAATTTTTTTTGAGCACTGGCTTGCTCCTCCATGCTGCACCTATTGCTTATGGTGATTGAATGCTAAGCATCATGTGAAATGATGAGGAGGAGAGCATCTTAGTGGAGAATTATATCATAGTGATTCTCATTGAGGGACTCTAGGCAGAGTTAGCAGACAGTAACAGGGCTCATTTAAAATGTGGCGTGATAATGACAACATGATGAGCTCATCCAAGAAAGAACATTGTCAAGAATCAGGAAATGGAAACCTTTCAGAAATCTAAATTGGAGACTATTTTCTGCAATGGATAATATTCACATAAAGAAAGAAAGATGGAGGTCTATTGCTGATCTCAGTTTATAGGGTTTTGTTGTTTGTTTTCCCTTTTTTGAGAAAAGTTACTTTGAAATAAATACCACATGCAAATGTTTAGAGCCATGACACTGCTAATGAGCCCTGTGTCCTGGAGACCTTTCTTCATCATCTGGAAATAGGGAATTTTACCAGCCTTTAGAGACTGTAAAATTTAATCAAGCTATAATTGGTGTTTTAAGGACCTACAAAATTTTCTTTAATCAAGGTTATACATGAAAATAATTTTGATAATAAAATTTTCTAAACAAAGATACCCCAGCCAAAGATACCAAAGGACACCTTTGAGACAATTATTTGCCTTGATTTAATACAGTTATTTTTCTTAATCTAAGAGAATTTTACTTTTGATTATTTAACAGATGAAAATTGAAAATTGAAAATTGACTTTAGGGGATATAAGAGGAACATTATTTTTTTAAAATCTTCATCTATAGGTTTTTCTAATCAACTTTTAAACTGAGGAAACAGAATTGGCAGAATTGATAGTACAAAGGGAACCTGAAAGAGGGGGGGCATAGTATAAATTAGTTATATTTGAATAGTTATTATATAAATAACTATAATATATATAAATATATAATTGTATATCATCCATTGTTGACTAACATTAACCTTGTATTTTACAAAAAAATTCAGTCTCCTTTAAATAGTTATTATATTTATATTTAAATTAGTAATATACAGAAAAAAGAAAACACCGAGAAATCATAGCTTAAAAATTAAAACCTAATGTGGTAGGTAGAATAATGCCTCCCCACCTCACATTTCAAAATGCTTACATCTGAATCCCTGAAATTGTGGATATTTAACTTTACAAAGTAAAGAGATTATGCAGGTAGCATTGAATTAAATAAAAAAACTTATAAAGAGAGGCCTAATATTACCCAAAGGAACCTTAAGAGAGTCAAAGAAGGAGATTTGGGTCTAAAAGCAAAGACTCCGAATGACAAATTTTACACAAATCCTTTAGGCCACATGACTTTGAAGATGAAAGATAATTACAGTCACAGGAATTCAGGTTTCCCCTAAAAGAGAAAAAATAAAATAAAAAATAAAAAAGGAAACAAAAGAAAGAAAAAAACAAATTCCTAATTGGAAGAATCCAGATAGAACACAGTACCACCAATACCTTGATTTCAGGCCACTGGGGCTTATATCATATTTCTGACCTACAGAATGTAAGATGTTAAGAGTTGCAATGTTGGGCTGCGGATGTGGCTCAAGTGGTAGCGCGCTCGCCTGGCATGCGTGTGGCCCCGGTTTGATCCTCAGCACCACATACAAACAAAGATGTTGTGTCCGCTGAAAACTAAAAAAAAAATAAGTATTTTTAAAAATTCTCTCTCTCTCTCTCTCTCTCTCTCTCTCTCTCTCTCTCTCTCCTCTCTTTAAAAAAAAAAAGAGTTCCAATGTTTTAAGATACTCTGTGATGATTTGTTACAGCAGCCACAAGAAGGTAATACAGAATATAAAAAACCCATCGGCATTAGAAGTAGCCCTGTCCATGTAAATATTATGCATGTCCATGTAAATATTATGTAATCAGTTATGCATTTAATAACAATCTTGAGAAAAATTATGAATGATTTATTTGTTCATGTAATGTGGCTATTCTGAATGAATCTGTAATCCAATCAACAAAGTGCAAAAAAAAAGAGAGAGAAGTAAGAAATCAGACTCATTTGAATCATCCAATGGGTTTTACAATTAAATACTTTATTTAATCAAAATGCCTATTTTCAGTCTCATGACAATCTAGAAATAATTAATTCAAAGCAACTAGGCAGAGTAGTAGTTCCAGCAGTAAAAGTTTCCATCTGCATCCTAACTCACACTGATTTGCTTTCTAAACTTGAGAAGACCCTTGATCATTGAGCTTACTTAATGCACTGGTTTTTTGTAATCACTATTTTCTCATTTATGAGGAAACATCCTCCAGAGAATTACAATCTAAATTATGTTTGAAATGCAGCTTGGTACAGTGGCTGAAAGACATGTGAAACATTATCATACCAAATCTCTCCTTCACATTTGAATAATCTGAAATCTCTGAATTTAAAGAAAATTCTTGCACATGTATCAGCCTGATTTACTTTTTATTCTATTCTTGGAGACAGAGAAGTGTTTTCCTTTGGGAAGTATGTTCCAAAACCTTGTGAACACCTTCTGAAGCTTATGATTTAAAAATATTTTTTTTTTCTAAGAAGGTGCTATAAATCCACTTGATTAAATTTTGGATATGCACTTGCTCAGATGATAACCAAATAAGAAATGATGTTTGAGGACCTCTTAAGAAACAGTTGTTCACTGTATCCTCTTAAAATATTTCTGGTGTCTCCCCAAAAACCTTTAAGTTTAAAACCTAAGACATATACCACTCAGTCACAGTGCATAGACATGTCTATTTGATGATCCCAGTCAGGAGGGGTTTCTCTCAAACCAGGAGAAACCTGGTTGCCTGAAATTCAGAATCTATTCTTCTCCCTCTATTTACTTCCATTCTGATTAACTATTCTTAGGTCATACCATTTTATTATTTTTCAAATGTTTGCCTGCTCACTCTAGGGTCCTTTTATACCAAGTACTCAGTGTATTCTCTTTAAATTTACATTTTTGACTCTCATATTTCTTACTTCCTAGCTATAGGTATCAAAACATTTATTTTGTTTTTGCTACGCTAGTTCATCCATTATTGACTAACATTTACATTGTATTCCACAATGAAAACTCCATTGAGAATTTAAATTACAGTCTCCTTCTATTCAGTTCTTTATAACTACATATTGCATGAAAGTATATAAGAAAAATTGGAAGCTAAAAGTAGAGACTTCTGACTGCCACACCCTTTGCCCCAGCTATTCATCAGATACTCATTGAATACTCATTGAACACACTACCAAGAACTCAGTCAAGTAAGAGAGATTTCACAGCTGAATTCTTCTGAGTTTTCCCCTATGTGCTCTTGTCCGATCACAACTTCAAAGTCCACTGAACATCCTTCACTTCATGCTGATCATCATCTCAAACATCACATGTCTAAAATGTCTATCATTCTTCTACTTTTAGTGTGTGTGTGGGGCTGGGATTGAACCCAGGGCATTGTACATGTGAGGCAAGCCCTTTACCAACTGAGCTACATCCCCAGCCTATCTCATTCATTTTTTTAAACAACTACTAGCTCTTCCTCTTTTATTCTCTCATCTTACTGATGGCAGTGTGATGTCTGAAATGGTCACAGGGAAGCCTAGGAAAAATAGCGGGGTAAACAGTGTTGTAGGACATGACATACATTTCTTTTTGAGTCATCCATATCAGCCTTTTTTGAAAGATTCCATATTTTCCCTCTATCTATAAATATCATCCTAAGGAGGATTTTCGAATGTCATGACCTAGCTTTCAGAGGCAGGCAAGAAACAGAGGCTAAAGAAAATGACCATCCTTTCTCTCTGGCATACACTGGTCATACACTGGAAACAGGAAAACTGGGATGTGAGGAGGAAAAAAAAATCCCTATCTTACCCCATCATGAGGCTGTCTGTACTAAAACGCAGTAAACCCTGGCTCTTATTTTCAACACAGGCTCTAATAGAATAAAGCTATATACATGCAATTAAAGAGAAGAAGCGCAAGAAAATATGAAAATTCAAAATTAAGTTAAAGTATATTCCTGCTGTCAGAAACATGTTAACATATATTTTGGCCATGCCAAAATCATTCTTAGTGAATTTATGGCTTGGACCAATGGTTTCTTTTTTCCTCTTGCTTGAGATTTAAGTTGTATTCTTGGTACTTGCACTAAAATGCATTAATACAAGAAAATTATAATAGAACTGAACAATAGGAAGTGTATTTTTGTTTAATATGTAATCTAATTTGACACTATTTTGGGGTAAAGAAGTGAGTTATCTATTAGAGAAGACAATATAGATTAAGAAAGGGAAAAAGGGACAGAGGGGGAAGATGGATGGGGAGATAGCAACAAAAAAGAAAACATAGAAATAGAATGAGAATTTTAAAAAGAGAATGTGAGAGCATATAGTAGTCTATGCAAGATTCTGGCTAAGACAGTAAGAGCAAACACAAGGTTTTCAGAGCATAAGAAACAAATAAATAAAATTTATATATCATTAATAAAAGTGCCAGAAATATTTGCAGGCAAAGTAAAGCATTCTGAAAATAATAATAAAGATCATGAAGAAAGGGATCAAAAACCTATCAAGTACTGTTACAAGTAGTAAATCCAACAATGAATAACTGCATAGTAATATTCCAAACAGAAAGATAATAATAATAATAATAATAATAATTTTTTATTATTTAATACATCATAAAGTGCACAGGTTATACTTTACTGCTTATAATTATGCTTCAATCAACTCTAGAATAATTTGCATATAATTCTTACAGATAATATATTCAATCACTATCAACAAAACACCAGGTTGCACTAGCAAAATTATAAATTAAATATCCTTGGCTGGTGCTGATCTATATACATGTTGGTATTGATATAAATGTATTGTGGAAATCAGTGGTCCATATCTGTTAACAACACAAGTCTGGGACCCAGATTCAGCAGTTCTTATGAAGTGACTTGAAAAAATTATTTCAATTGATTAAAATTTATATCAGTGCCTATTTTACACCAAATCATGTCCACCAATAGTCCTGATCCTCTCCTTTCTTTCTTGCCCAAGACCAGTAAATGTTAATTACAAAATAAATTTCTATTTTGTCTTTATCTCTCCACAATAACTGCAGTTGCCTTAGTTCATGTCTCCATGGCCTTAACAACATCTTCATAGACTTCTTTCCTGAATTTTACTGCATATTCAGTGTACTTCCATATTACCATCAACATCTAGCAAAATAAAAATGTGATGATTTCCCTCCTTTGCTTTAAATGCTCTAAAAAGGCACCACATTTTCCACAGAATTCAAACCAACCCTCTCATCATGCTCAGCTTTTCCTTCATGAACAGCCACATTTGAAACACTTTCACATCATTTCTTGCCCCTCTTAAATCTTTTTTTCTATGCTTCTTCAAGTGCTTTGAACATCTTAGAATTTTGCCACAGGTCTGTATTGATTTGTGCAACCATTCCTTGCAAATGCAGTTTCCTTTTTAGTGTATCTCTTCTTTTTTTTTTCCTCTAAGAGTGAATTTAAGTTCCTATCACTACTTATGAAGAACAGTAACTCCCTACTCCATAACACCTTCCTAGTGGTTCATAAAAATCCCTATCCACCTGCATTTCAAATTCCCTGGACCTGTCACTACTGTATTGGAAATGTCTTTTCAATTCTGAAACACAACTATCACTTAAAGTATAATAACATAAAATTTTGTGTTGTGCTTATCTAACTTCCAAATTGTTCAATCATGAGCTCCTGGTTGTATTCCAATGTTTAAAACACAAATATATCCATTGGTGGGGTTCACAAAGGTTTGCTTAATTTAATTAAACAAATTTAGTAATTGACTGGCTCATTGTGTTACATTTTCCTACAAGAATGATGCAGTTAAATTTATTACTATACATCTCAGCAATTAAATACTTCTAAACTATCAAAGCATGCATTTTCTGTTACTATGTCAGTTCATCTGCCAATTATCGCTCTGTTAAGCTACACACACCTGGAATTAATTTAGTCTTGGATTACTGTGACAATTTCAAACTCTTTTCTGTGGTACATTATGAGCAATTGAGGAAATTACAGTCTGTTCTCAATACTTGGTATTCCATGGAAAGTTTCTGAAAAGCTGACAGTTTGGAAACTAAGATTCCCTGTTGAGAATTCAACCATGAAATCAACAACTATTCTGAGACGTTGAACTACGTGCTTTGATCTTAAAACTAACATGTAAAAGACACAATTTTTCTACTAGTCAGGCCTCATGTTGAGCTCTGAGGTGATGTTTCTCAAAGTGTGATGTCTGGAACTCCTAAATCTGATTCACAAGCATTTTCCTGTTGAAAATGGGAATTCACACATTTGAATAAGACCCTCTCGTGCAGTTTCAGAAAGGGATTTGAGAGTCTGATTTTCTCTCTTTTTAGTAAATATTATTCTAATTAATTGTGATAAACACTAAGTATATTCTGGTTTTAAGAAAATTAGAACTACAATGAAATCTGTTCCCTGTTGCTCACATCTGAATGACACCTTCTGAAGATGAACTGCCCTGGAGTGGACCCTCTTGCTTCCCGAGTCTAATTAAGAAACTCCAAGTCTGCCTCCTAGGAAGCACTTAAAAGTTAAAAGCTATAGTTATTACTTTGTTTTATTTAGGCAAAGTCAATTCTAAGAGAAATTCGCCAATCTACGGAATTATAATATTTTCTTTTATTGAGTTGTCAATTTTAATAAAATATGACATTTTTACTTCATAATTTTTTTTTTTTGGTATTGCTATATGTAGTATAAGATAAAAGTAAATGACTGGGTAGATGTAGATGATTCTATACAAAATTTTTGTTTGTTTTTATTTTGTTTTGTTTTTCTCTCTTGGTGATACAGAGCAAATCAATGTGACTCTCTTCCAAGTCAGAAGATTTAACACTTGCTCGCCGCTCTCCTTGAAAAATAGTAACATTGACCACTCTATATCATTTCTTTAAGGGTGGTTTTGTCATCTCTGAAATAATAATATACATGGCACAAGGTATAAAATATTAAAATAAAAGAACTTCCAGTCTCCAGTCTTTCCATTCTATTACTTCCTAAAATTATTATTCTAGCTTGAATCACTTTAGTCATTTCTCCTCCTTTGATCTTTAATCTTGACCTTAACTAGCTGACAAGGTGCCCATAACCCCAGAGACTCTGGAGGTTAAGGAAGAAGAACTAAAATTTCAAGGACAGTCTGGAAATTTATTGAGACCCTGTCTAAAAAAAAAAAAAAAATGAGTTAAAGATGACTGGGATGTAAATATGCAGTAGAGCATTTGCCCAGCATGTGTGAAGCCTTTGATTCAATCATTCAATCACTACAGTACATGTGTGCATGCATGGGCACGCACACACATACTTCCACACACATACTACTTGGTTTTATTTATTTTTATTTTTATTTTTTTAGTTGTAGATGGACACAATACCTTTAATTTATTTACATGTGGTGCTGAGGATCGAACCCAGTGTCTCATATGTACGAGGCAAGCACTCTAAGCTACAACCCCAGCTCCACTTCTTGGGTTTTTATAAACTCTACTGAGGACAAAAAGTAGTGGTGGCAGAAAGTTAGTAGAAGAGAAAAAAAAACAAACATAACTTTTCAGAGATGATACAGGGTAGTTTAAAAAACATATTTTGGGAGAAGTAAGTATGTAATAAGCATGTATAGAAGCATGTTACTTTGGGAAAATGTATTTTCTTCATAGTCTCCAAGAAATGAAAGCAAGTAATTTGAATATGTGGAAATTTCCTTTATCAGATGGAATATTATTTTGACAGAAGTTTCTATCTGGGAGTCAAACATGTTTCACAGCGTCACATCCATCACAGCCTCCTGGTCACAACCTGGTGATTCAGGAAAGATATTCAGCACTTTGCCCTGATAAAGCAGAATGATATTCAATTTTATTTTTCTTTTCTCCTTTTCCAAAATCTTGTTTTTGAATATATATATGTGCTACTCTTTTCCCACAGATTCCCCACCAATAAAGGATTAGGAGTGTTGTTGCTGTTTTACTTTGCAACTCATTGGTTTCACTTCAGTGACTACCACTGACAACCTAAACCCATATGTGATTATCTTTGCATTCAGCCAGGGCTTGAGAATATTTTCTTGGGAATTGCTCACCTTTGACAGCCCACCGTCCCTCCCTCTAGTCTCCCTTTGATTTATGAAGCTACTTTAACCAAGAATGTGGAGTCCAAGTCCTGAAATTTTGATATTTTATATATATATGTGTGTGTGTGTGTGTGTGTGTGTGTGTGTGACACACACACATACACTAAAGCATGTTTTTGGTTTTCTATTTTACTCTTTTGCTTTGTAATGAGACAAGAAAATAACAAGTTTTGTGCATTTTCTTTTAATTTGCAGGATTTCCTTTTTTCTTATATTTCAATGAATTGCTTTCAAAACAATTTGGAAAATGGTATCTGCATTTTTCTATGTAAATTTTCTTGTGAATTATTATAGACTCTTTCTTTTTACATGAAATAAACACTTATACATAGGTTAAATTTATAATAGAATTCGAAGAAGTAAATTAGCTGTTGAGCTGTTTTAATAAAAGAAAGCAAAGCAACAACAAACTAACAGCATAGGCTCTACCAGGAGGCTTTTTAAAGCAAAACCCCAAACTTCTCGGAACATATTATATATTTTGTTATCTAATATTTATGTAGCAAGAGCACCCTGTACTTATCCCCTACTTGAAAACAGCTGCTGGAAGAGAATTTTATCACCAATTCTTTTATTTATCTAATGATTATACCTTAATTGTTTTTTTTTAATTTAAAATGACTGAAAGTTCTTTTCTTAAAAAAAAATCATCCCCAATAAGTTAGATTTTAAAACATTTGCATTTCTGATTTGTCTGAAACCATTTGGAGTATTGCCTTTTATCCTTGCTGTTCCAAAATACTTCCTTTCCTTTCCACTGAAACATATACTCCCTCAGCCATTCTTTATCCTGTATTGAGTAATTGCAATGTCCTTCTTCAGGAATTGAATTAACATATGTCTTAGGCTATAACCCATTCAACTTCATCTTTGTAGCTCCTTGAAAGTGACACTATGAGAATGAATAATGTGTGCCACTACGTGCTTGCCCAGAGCTTTCACCACCAGCCCAGTCTCATTGAGGAGCTTGCTCAACTCTCGGTTAACATTCTTGATGTGTCAGAAAGCATATTAAACACCATGAAACACTTTCCTTGGCTATGCAGGTACATCTCCTCTGTATCAGAGTGGCTGCTATACTAGCTTGTAATCAGGATACCCAGCTTTGGACCTCCAATTTCATGAGTTCCCTGTGACAGATGAATGAATTTCCCTTTTCCTCTATTTTCCCATTCTAAATGTACAGAAAAAGATGGTACTCTCCTCATGAAAGTGCTGAATTAATGAAATCAGACCTTGATTACTCTCCATATAGATATGATAAATTATAAGGGAACTGTTCAATTATTAACAGTGTTGGAGCTCACTTCTTATATTACTCCATGATCCCATCCATCACAGGTATTTTCAAATATATATTATTCTTAGCACTCTTAAGTCTTAAATCAAAATTAATTTTTCCTATGCTAACATTCTTACATCTTTAACACCCATTTTTATTTTAATCCAGCAAAAGGAATCTTCAACTTTTACTGAAAATCATGTTGTGTCATTTCTCAATAGCTGAACTAGTTGGAAGGAAATCAAGATGATTGAATGAGGCTAGAACTTGAAGAACCTGACTTCTTTAAAAAAAAAAAAATCATGTTCTTCACTTGGTTGTACTTAATCTCTCATCCTAATGTAGCTTTTGCTGTACAACCCAGGGAAAATGTTCTATGCTTTATCTGCTTCTCCTGTACTGGGGATGCAGCTTAATTGACAGAGCATTTGCTTATGGTAGGCTAGGCCTCAGGTTCAATCCCCAAATCCCCCCATAAATGTCCAACAAAATGACTTTTCTAGAGGCACCATTTATTTACCAGAATATTCTCTTTGGAATTCCTCACTACTCAAATTTTGTAAAAATTGTAAATAATTCCAAGAACTGGTAGAACCAGTAAGCTTATCACTAAACTATTACTTGTGATAATATTAGTGGGTATCTTATGAAGTGTTCATTTTATATTTTGGTTGTTAGAAATATTTTAACTGGACATTTTTTTCATTAGTTTCTACCTTTGAAAGTAGGATGACTAGCATTTACCTTTGAACCAGACTCTTTCATAGTTCTGTAAAGAATTAATAGAATGGGTTATTAACTATGGGGATACATTTTGAAGAGGGAAAAATGTGTAAAAGGACATTATGGCAAAGATTTGCCCAAGTTTTAGCTTATAATGGCTGTTAAAATTAGATTGTTCTTTTTTTCTATGTATTTATTCATCTGAAAGTTTACAAAGGAGAAGAATAATTTTTTTTCTGGCAGAAATGTGGAGGTTATTAATGCAACCAAGTATGCCTCAAGTATGTACAGTCTTTGACAGAGCCTGAATGATCAGAGAACAATAGGAACCCCTAGAAAAAAGTCATCTTAATGATCAGAAGCTCCTATTTTCAGACCAAAATTATGTTATAGGAGAATGGTGGTATTTTATGCCTAGAATCCACTTATTTGCATAGACATACCCTGGGAAAAACAGATACAAATCTATGTAGTGATTTTATAGTTTTCTAACAATGTCATTTGATCCTTTGTGTCACAGGCAGTTTTTTGAGTGATGTACACACTGTAGGAGTCATGCAATATGTAGTATGACAGGAACACTTTGAGTGTAAAACAGGTACTATTAATAATTTTACCCTGCCACCAAAAGCATAATTCTGTATCCCATTGAGTGACTGCTGGGCAGGCCCACCTCTACTTTTTTATCCTGGGAAACAAACCTGGCCTTGCATGGGTAGCAGGGACCTTCAACTGCAAGACCAGGTAATTCTTGGATGACAGAATGTGTTTTGGCAGACAGTGCCTCACACCCTGCAGAGGTAGCTGCCAGAAACACTTTGGCATGACAGGTGCAAACCACCTGGGAAAGAACTAGATGTTCTGCTCAATTGGCCTGAGGAACTTCTTTTCTAATGATCTCAAAATAGAAAGTCAGAATGACCTGATTTTGTAGATTTTTACTACTTATACCAAAGACTTAATGGGAGGATACTGAATAATTTTGCCCTGACAGTATTAAAATATATTCTTCTAAGATTGTACTTTATCTTCATCTTAAAATTCTCAGTTTCTGTTTTTTTCCCCATTAATCTAAATCTTCTCCCCCCCCCCCGAATTTTCCCTTAGGAAGTTCAGTGCATTGAGACTGTATGTAATATTTCCCTGTAATTATCTTTCTTAATTGAATTGAAAGTATTCCCCTACTCAATTATCCAATTATTAATTTTGTAACTGCTCTCGATCATTATATTTGATCTCAACAATTTCATTTAGTAGCATCCATTCACTAATAAAGTTCATTAATCAATTAACTAGTAAATAAAATTCATAATATGTAAAAGCATCACTTTTAAAATACAAAATGATTATACTTTTTAAACTAATCAAATCATAAAATAGACAGCTTTTAAACACCTCAATTGTTACTGAATAATTGAATCTGTGGAGTCAAAAGCTAAAAAGTCACTTGGCAAAATAATAAGTGCCTATTTGTATATATTAGTGAAATATGTAATTATACTTCTAAATTTTGAATTTAAATTAAGATTTTCCTATGATACATAATATTTGGAATTTGATATGTTGCACAGTTTATTTACACATCAGTTGTTATAATGTATAAAATAGAGGCAAATGCTATAAAAAGTAAGTAAATGTTAACACCAATGAACCAAAGAGAAAAAACAGAAAAGTTTTTTCAACAAGTATTTTACTTTTTTTCCTTTCATTATTGTTGTGCTACAGATCTCTGTACTCCTGATTTTATTCATATTTTTTCTTTACATGAATGTATTTGATTTTCTCCTGACTTCTCCAATGCTTCCTAAACTCAGAAAACACATTTTTTTTACCTGTGCTTTGGCAGAAATCTCTACAAAGTGAGCTTAATGAATTTTGGTAATAAATTTATCACTTATTATATGTTAGATATTTCATTATACTGTTGCTTCAGTGATGTGGATACATGTTGATAACACAGGAAAGTTTGGAGCATGGCATGCTTGCAGCGCTGGGAGATTATTGAGAAACTAACAACCATAGTGGAAATGTCTTACTTTATAGAATGTGACAGATTCCTCCTTTATTATTCTTTCATTCCAGTGAGTGAAATGTACATTCTGATGAATCTAGACATTGTTCTGTGAAGCCCAAATCCTCACATGCCATCCAGAGAAATATTACAATTTTGCAGCCAAAAAAAATGTGGAGTCAGTGTGGTGCAGAAACAGTTGTGTGATTTGCCTGAGAGAATCTACATCTATTTCCCACCTGTGGATTAAGTAATCTCCACAAGAGCTTTATATTTTTCTTTCCATATCAACTTAGTTTAAAGATGAGGATATTAGGGTAGTAAGTTTATTTGAAACTACACAAGGGCCAGTGTAGGAGGCACAAGGAGATAGCACAAGTTGACCTGTTCTGACAATCAGGCCCTGCCCCTAAAAACTTGAATCTTCAGGACAGAGGCAGGATGAAGAGGGCAATTTTGTTTGTACACAAACAAAAGGCCTAAATTTATATAGTATTCTTATGGATCCATTAAAATTGTCTTAATGAAGATTAGCAAATTGTTAGGATTCAGATATGAGGTATACCCCAAAACTCATGTTTGACAAAATGTAAGAATGTTCAGAGGTGATTAGATTATGAGAATTGTAACCAAATTAGTGGATTAATACAATGATATATATTAATTGGGTAATAACTACAGGTGATAGGTGTGGATAGAGAAAGTAAATCACTGGGAACTTGCTTTGGGGGTCTATATTTTGTCCCAGGTGACATGGACTCTCCCTGATTCCTGGTGGCCTTGTCCTGAAAGGCTTTCTTCTGCCATACCCTTGTATCTGTTCTGTGTCACTTGTGCCCAGAACTGTGGAGCTGCCTGCCCATCTGCTGAACATCTGAAATGATGAGTCAAACTAAACTTCCAGCCCTCTAAACCATTCTTAAATAACCTCTTGGTCACAGTGATGCAAAGCTGACTAAACGGAAGTGGGATCATTGCTACGGCTAACTTGATCACAGTGTTTCAGATGTTTTTGGAAAGTTTTGGAGTTTCTGGGAGGAATTTTGAAAATATTAGGGAAGCGAGCTAGAAAATCTTTAGAATGTTGTAGGAGATCAGAAGAATGGACAGAATACAGGACTGTGGAAATTAAAAACTGAGTCCATGAGGTTTCAGAGGTAATGGATGATTCTATTGGAAATTGGGCCTAGAGGTCATTTATATTATGTTCTCTCAAAGAATTGTCTATATTCTACTCATGTACTAGAACTTTTTTATGAGGCTCAATTTAAAGGCAATAGACTAATTAATCTACTGGAAGAAATTTTAATTCAGCAGAGCACTCAGTGGCATGGATATTTGTTCACTGTGATGATCAAAAGTAGAAAGCAGAATATAAAGATTCAAAAACACCTCACAATTTGGCCAGTAAAGTGCAAACAAAACTGGGACAAAGAAAGACATGATTTTAAAGAGATTATGGCCACTAAAGAGATGCCAAATAGTTTAACAGAACAGTAGAGAAGATGGCTTGAGGGCCTTGACAAGACCACCCACCACAGGCTCCATAGTATAAAAGTAAAAATTTCTTTAAGAAGAAATCATGGAAGCACCCTGCTTGCACAAGGGCAAGGGGTGTCAGAATTTGTGTCACTATCCTCAGCTACCCAGACAAGCCAAAGCTGCTGTGATCATTGTCTCAGGAGGTGTTGCTGGTGCTCACAATGGTGGCAGACCTTGGTATCAACCACATGATGCTGGTTCTTCAAGAATGTGGGATGCTGGATTTAGGGATCATGAAGGCTTCCACTGAGATTTCAAAGAAAGCCTAGGAGGGCAGGAAAACTGTAGCAGAGTTAGAGTCCTTGTGGACTACCTCCAAAAGGATGGTATGTGAAGATTTGAGAAGAAAGAGAAGCTGCAGTGGAGAATCCCAAGATGAAGAGATGCCAATAGCATGGGACATGCGTGCAAGGAAGGAACAAAAATTGAGTTTAAACAAGTTGAGAGTCCATATGTGCTGTAAACAGCAAGGCCTTAGTGACTGAGCTACTCAAGCCTTTGGAGAGAAAATCAAAACACCATGTGCCCCAGGAGCAAGAAAAATTGTTTGACCAGCAGATTTTGATCTTGCTTTGGCCCCAACCATTCTTTTTTTATAATAGTTTTATTTATTTATTTTTATTTTTTTTTTAGGTGGATACAATATCTTTATTTTATTTTTTATGTGGTGTTGAGGATCGAACCCAGTGCCCGGCGCATGCCAGGCGAGGGCGATACTGCTTGTGCCACATCCCCAGCCCCCAACCATTCTTTCTATGTCCTTATTTCTCCCTTGTTGAATGAAAATGTTTACTCTGTGCCATTATATATTGGATATATGTAACTTGGTTTTTATTTTTATAAGAACTCACAGTAAGAATTTACCTTCTTTCTCACAGGAGACTTTGGACTTGGATTTTAGAAGGAGGCTAAAAATGTTAAGATTACGGGTCTCTTGAAATGGGTCTTAATGTATTTTGCATTGTGAGATGTGCCTGGGCTTTGGCAACTAGTAACTGAATGCTATGATTTAGATATGAAGTATTCCTCAAGAGTCTCTCTGTGAGGCAAAAGAAAAAGGTTCAGAGGTAAAATGATGAGATAATTGCAACCTAATCAATGGATTGGATCTGCTGATTAATCCCCTGATAGAGATTACCTATTATTAATTATAAGGAGGTTGAGAGTCACTGGAAGAAGTAAACCTGTGGAAATATAATTTTTGAGTTTATATTTTCTCCCTAGTGAGCAGAGGCATCTCTCTCTGCTTCCTTGTTGCCATATTCTGGGTTGCTTCTTTCTGCCATGACCTTCTTCCATTATGTTCAGCCTCAATTCAAGCCTTTGTTTATGGAGTCAGCTGACTATGGACTGAATCTCTGAAACTGAACCCAAATAAACTTTTCTCCCTTGAAGTTGTTCTTGGTTAGTCTTTTGGTCACAGTGTTGCAAACCTGACTAAAACACAAATATTTCCTATGAAAAGTTAGGTAGCAAATACTTTAGGTTTTATGAGCCATATAGCCTCTGCCATATCTACTCAATCTTTCAATCATTGCCTTAAAAACACATGCAAACTGTTTAATATCAATCTTTTCTTCCTGCTCTTCCTCCCTGCTCTATTCTTAGTTGCTCTCATTATATCAAAGAAGACATTTGGTATTTGTTTTTTAGGGATTGGCTGGCTTCACTAAGCATAATCTGCTCTAGTGCCATCCATTTCCCTGCAAATTCCATGATTTTGTCATTTTTTTAGTGCTGCGTAATACTCCATGGTGTATAACTGCCACATTTTTTAATCCATTCATCCATTGAAGGGCATCTGGGTTGGTTCCACAGTCTAGCTATTGTGAATTGTGCTGCTGTGAACATCGATGTGGCAGTATCCCTGTAGTACGCTCTCTTAAGGTCTTCAGGGAATAGACCAAGAAGGGCAATAACTGGGTCAAATGGTGGTCCCATTCCCAGCTTTCCCAGGAATCTCCATACTGCTTTCCAAATTGGCTGAACCAATTTGCAGTCCCACCAGCAATGTACAAGAGTACCCTTTTCCCCACATCCTCTCCAGCACTTGTTATTGTTTGACTTCGTAATGGCTGCCAATCTTACTGGAGTGAGATGGTATCTTAGGGTAGTTTTGATTTGCATTTCTCTGACTGCTAGAGATGGTGAGCATTTTTTCATGTATTTGTTGATTGATTGTATGTCCTCCTCTGAGAAGTGTCTGTTCAGGTCCTTGGCCCATTTGTTGATTGGGTTATTTGTTATCTTATTGTCTAATTTTTTGAGTTCTTTGTATAGTCTGGATATTAAGGCTCTGTCTGAAGTGTGAGGAGTAAAAATTTGTTCCCATGATGTAGGCTCCCGATTTACTTCTCTTATTATTTCTCTTGCTGTGAAAAAACATTTTAGTTTAAGTAAGTCCCATTTGTTGATACTTGCTGTTAACTCTTGTGCTATGGGTGTCCTGTTAAGGAATTTGGAGCTTGATCCCACAATATGTAGATCGTAGCCAACTTTTTCTTCTATCATAAGCAGAGTCTCTGATTTGATATCAAGGTCCTTTATCCATTTTGAGCTCACTTTTGTGCATGGTGATAGGAGGGGATTCAGTTTCATTTTGTTGCATATGGATTTCCAGTTTTCCCAACACCATTTGTTGAAGATGCTATCCTTCCTCCATTGCATGCTTTTAACCCCTTTATCAAATACGAGATGGGAGGGAAAGAAAGAGAAAAGGGGAATTGCATGGAAATGGAAAGAGACCCTCATTGTTATAAAAAACTACATAAAAGAGGTTGTGAGGGGAATTGGAAGGAAAAACAAAGAGAGAAAGGAATTACAGTAGATGGGATAGAAAGAGAAGATGGGGCGGGGGAGGGGGATAGTAGAGGATAGGAAAGGTAGCAGAATACAACAATTACTAGTATGGCATTATGTAAAAAGGTGAATGTGTAACCGATGTGATTCTGCAATCTGTATTTGGGGTAAAAATGGGAGTTCATAACTCACTTGAAACTAATGTTTGAAATATGATATGTCAAGAGCTTTGTAAGGTTTTGAACAACCAATAAAAAAAATATGTAGAACTTATCACAAAATAAATAAAAATTTACAAAAGCACAAAAAAAATACATGCAAACAAATGAGTGTTGTATAATAATTATCCTTCACTTACGGAAATAGGCAACAGTATGAATAGGGGTGAAGGCCATAGTTTACCAATCTCTGATACAAATTTATATTGAATGGCTAGAATTAACATTTATTTTTCTTTATTACCTAAAATATTTACCTGGAACTCTAGACCTTGAAAGGACAGCAGGAGCAAGAGCAAAAGAAGCAAAGAAGCATCTTCAAGGAAGCAAAGACACTTATTTTGAACATGCATGCATATATATTATTGGATTTTAATTAAACTCAGTGTCAGAACCCTGAGGGGAAAAAAAGGATGAATTCAGGGAAGGGATTGATTGGTCTGTTAGTCTATCTAGTGTATTTAGTCACAATGAAACTGAGGTAGAGATTTCTTCAGGAATTGTTAATTTCTATTACTTTCACTGCCAATCCACGCAGATGGAGGGTCGGTGCTTCATTATCCACAGACCCAGATATTTGTAAACATTGGATTTAATGAAAAAATACAAAACATTTACATGAATTCTCATTGACTTAATAATGAAGTTCTATTTGCATAAATGCAGTAAGGTGGCCAAATTTCTCTCTGGTACAACTGTTTCCTTTAGAAAACCAAGGGATAATAAAAAATTCACAATAAAAGTGTGTCCCCTGCAGAAATTTTATGACAGTTGAAAGTATATTCAAGAATGCCAGAAGTATTTAATGACACTATTTAGACAAAGAGAGAACTGGTGGCATTTTTATACATGTCATGTTTGCTGATTTTTTACTATTAGAATAGACACTTTATCCTGTTTTGCTCCTTCTTTAAGTGTTTTAAGCACTTCCCTAATCAAGAAAGAGAAAAAAAGGAACAACAACAACAACAAAAGGCTTACCTAAAACGTTATCTTGTAGCTCACTTTTTGAAAAATATGTACGTTTAAAAGCTAGCCATTAAATGAGGTGAGAGACTCTGATACTTTGAGTGACAGAATGCCTCCTCATTTATTTGATAAAAATTAAACTATTGCTACTTTCCATGTGCTGCTTCTTTGGCACCATCTGAGTATAGCTATAGGAACAAGGGAAACATTCAACGTTCTAATCTACAGACATTCATGAAGCCAAGGATAATTGAATTTTAGAAAGTCTGTGATCATGATCATGAAATCGATAAAAAAGATGTGTTTGAATATTTTCCAGTTTGGTGCTCAAAACATTTTGTTCTTTTTTGGTTGTGCTGGGGATTGAACCCAGGGCCTTGGACATGCTACACAAACACTTTAACCAACGAGCTTTATCCTTACCCTGGTGCTCAAAACATTTTAATTGAAGTAGAAAATGACTGGGAGAGCTGTATTTTCAATCTTTTTTTATATAAATAAGGTAGATTGTTTTAGACAATAGCCAGGATTCATGAAATCCTAACAACACTGTCTTGTTCCTCGCCTATTCTTCATAATCCACCCAACAGAACAAGTCTCCAGCGACTACATAAAATCTTGTCAAATGTCTTGAAAATTCTAATCACTCTTCAGAAATAGAAAGTCCTGTGACTAATTTAAATCAAAAAGAGTCTTAATTTAATTATTTCAAAGCCCAGTCCCATGGAATTTTTAAGGAGGCTAAATTTTACTTAGTTTCAACAAGGGTCCTTCCAGCAAAAAGGACTTATTACAGTATAAAGTTTGGATACCAGGGAGAGGGTATGATTAAACTCTTCTTTTCTCTGTCCTTTTTACCTCTACTAACCAACCTTTAGTTCTGGCTCCCCAAAACTGAAATATAGGGAGGGAGGACAGAAAATTCAGGCAGAAAATACTGGTATATTTATTTAATTGCTATCATTATAAATTGGCTGCCATCATCTGAAAGTTGCTTCTTATTTACACAGTATCTAGTAACTCAACAATACCTATTGAAATCTTCATTCTTCTAGTAGGCTCTGTTGGACAAGAGCTAGTGTCATCTTATTTAAGCTCTCTCTTGCATAAGGCACCAGAAACATCTGTGTAACCCTTTGACCCAGTAAACTTTTGAAGTGCAGATTTACTCAACCCAACCACCTTCTTATAGCCTCCTACTAAAGTAGTGATCCTGGAGTAGGCTGTCTCTCACCTTTCAGATTTTCCAGTTGGGAGGACTAGAACTCTCCATCCCTCTCCACACTCCAGGAGACACATGTTTAGAACTTTGCAGGAAGCTCCACTATAGCTCTTTCTCCTCTCTCCCTCTTTCTTTGCACCCCCCTCCCCCAAGAAAACAAAATATTTCCTTTTCTAATCTTTGATATTCTCTTTCCATGAATATATAATTATCTTGACACATAAAGGTTTTATATCTAGACTTTTCTCAGATATCATTTTAGAAGTTTCTACAATGCTCTTTGTCATCTTACTTTGATATCTGATTCCTCAAGGTTTTGAGGAAAATTTTCCAATTAGAGCAACAATATTTATTTACTTTTAAAATATTTTTATTTAATTATTTTATTACTTTATCATTTAGGTTTTCTTATTTTTATTTATTTATTTCTTATTTTAAAAACTATAACACTTCTTCATTTAGGGCTTCAGAAGTTACTATTTTAAATATTTGCAAAAGTAGTTGATGTGGTCAACAACTAAATTATATTTTTTTCTCCTGGTACGAATTCATTGCTCAGTTCAACATAAAATTGTTGTTTCAGCCCTTAATGTATCATGGGAGAATATCTTTGCACTATTTCAATGCCCATCACTTGGAAAACAATACATTGAATTACAATTTCATCTTATTTATGATAAATGAATGAAGATATTGTAAAGTTCTGTAAATCTTTCAAACTGTCTCAGAATATTTTAAAATTCAAAAATATTGAAGAGTTAGTAAAATGAGGAGAAATTTAATTTGATATGAGTGCTCTACTTCTTATACTAAATCACTGTGAATGATGAAAAATTAATTCTTACATTTTAATCAAGGACTGAGTTTATCAGCACAATTAGGAAGAAACTATATCCAAGACAATTATTCATATGCAGTGCATGAATCATAAGCTAACTTTTGTCCTCAAGATAGTAAAACAAGTACAAATTCTGTACTGATTGTATTTATTGAGAAGAAGTTTAATTTATGTTAACAAACATCACTCAAGATCAAGAAGACACTTAGAATTCCTCTTCCTATAGACCATTACATTCCTCTGTTATATATGCAATTGTAATTCTAAGATTGAGAATATACCAGGCAGGGATATAAGCACTAGAAGAATATGTTTTTTTGTCTTTTGTTTTTTTGGTTTGTGTTACTTAATGTATAGTAACACAAAAAGAAAGAATAGGCACTAATTTGACTTCTGACTGAGCAATTATGTTAATCAGTAGGAGTTACTTAAAGTGTTTCTAACTTTTAAAAGCTAGTGCAATATACAGTATCACATTAGTAAGCCAAATTAATATTAAATTAGTAGGGTTTTGATCTGGAATATGCCACAAGTTTCAAGGCTGAAGGTTTGGTCCCCAATGCAGGAATGTTCATAGGTGTTATTTTTTGGAATAGATTGGATCATGAGGGATTTGACCTTATCAGTGGATTAATGCATTGGTAGCTGAATGTACTACTGGGAGGTGGTGGAAACAGTTGGCAAGTGGACCATGGTTGAAGTATGTCACTAGAGGTATGCTCCTGAGGACTATATCCTTTCTCAAGATTCTTTTTCTCTCCTCCTCCTTGACTCTTTCTGCTATTGTGCACTCAAAAACTTTCCTCTGTTGTGCATTTCCATCATGATTTTCTGCCTCACCTTGGGACAAAGCAAGGCAGCTGGTTACCATAGAAGGAAACCTCTGAAATCATGTGCCAAAATTAATCTTCTCTCCTGGAATTTGTTCTTCTAAAGTACTTTTGTCACAACAGCAAAACATTGACCAACTCAATAATGTCTGAGTACAATTCTTCATAGGTCTCTCATATTCATGCAGGTCTCCTATAGAAAGCACTGGATGTTCTTAAGATTATGCTTTTAATTAATTATGTTTATGTGACAAACATCCTTGAAAAAGAATCAGACTGTCTCTTTCAAACAAAAGGAAGACATTATAACTGTTCAGTAAAATATAGAATATGAGAATTAGCAGAATACTTCTCCTATGAAGTCACTGAAATGGGAACTGATTCCATTATGCTGATATTATGTTGCTTTCCATGCTGTAAGGGATAACAAAGTTTATTTTCTGTGATGTAGGCATCACTTGTATTCTTTAAGCATTCATGAAACTTAATAATTATTGATAGGTGACATAAATTATCAAAAAGAGCACTGTGTAATAAGGAGAATGAGTTTTTGTCAAAAGTTTCTTGTAAGGTGGTTATACTAATATATGTTGGAGAGGAAATACCCTTATGCCATCTCTTTGAGTAAAAACTAATATGCTTTCTGTATTAGCTTTTCATTGCTGTTTTCCAAAACACCCAAGTAATCTACTTATAAGGAGGAAAGGTGTACTGTGGATCAGGATAGCAAAGGATTCTATTAGAGTTTGGATTTAAAATGTCCCCTAAAAATCTCACATTTTTAAAAAATGCAGCAATGTTCATAGGTGAAAAAAATGGATTTTGAGAGCTGTAACTTCATCAGTTGTTTAATTCAGTGATGGGTTAATGATTTGAATGGACTAATGGGTGATTACTGTCCACAAGTGGGATATGACCAGAAAGTCACTGGGGACATGTTCTTGAACTATATCTTTTTCCTGGTTCATTCTCTCTCTCTCTCTCTCTCTCTCTCTCTCTCTCTCTCTCTCTCTCTCTCTCTCTCCTACCCCCTCTTCTTTTCCACTGTTAAAATATGCTCAGCAGATTCCCCTAGTACAGCCTTATGTCATGATGTGGCTGCCTTATCTAAGGTCAAGAGCAACAGAGTCAGCCAACCATGGAATGAGACCTCTGAAACCATGAGCCTTTTCTTCCTCTGCATTGTTCTTGTCAGGTGTTTTGGTCATGGGAGTGAAAAGCTAACTGAAACACATAGTGACTAGGCTCTATCATTTGGGGGCCAGTGGTGAGACAGAATATCATGATAAGGAGCAGTATGTTGTCAACATAATGTCACAAATTCCATTGAACTTAAGCTGCTGAACCCATGAAGAACAGGAAGTAGAGAAAGAGGGAGGGACTAAGGTATCCAAATAACCTTTCAAGGGCATACTCTCAATGACCAACTCCTTCCTCTAGGCCCCAGCTCCTAAAGGTTTCACTATCTCCCATAGTGGCACACACTGGAGACTAAGGCTTAGCTCATGGTCTTTGTGAAATGTTTAAGATACAAGCAATAATGATTTCCTAATAAAAATTTCATATATTAGTTACATTGATTAAATGTCAAGAGCAATAAATTACGTTGTGCCTTATGAATAATGAAACATAGATAGATGGATGATAACTTCTTTGATACTGGTTTCTCTTTTTTCAGAGTCAGGAAACAGAAATTTTCTTATTTTTCACATGTATATGCTATGATTAAATTTTGCCAGTACATTCATATTTTAAGTATAAGTCTGAGTGGTATAACTGTGGCATATATTCATGAGTTCAATGATGTTAGAAGATGAAAACATTAAATTCAAAATCATTATCATTCAGTTCACTCAAGCATTTCCTATTTTTCATGTGAAACTTTCAGACTTTTTTGCTTTCCTAGGATTCTTATCAAAACATTCCATTGGGTTTTGTCTCTTCTCACCTGGTATAATATACACATTGTAGTTTCAAATGTTAGTCTACAAACAGTACTGTTTTCAAAAGAATTCAGCTAAGATTTTAGAGAAATGGTTTTTGAAACATGCACATGCATGCATACAAACACACCATATGGGTACGAGCACAAATAAAAAAAATAATTACTATGCATTTTCTGATGAATGCACTTAATTTGATGCCAATACAATTAATGAATGTGATATCACTTAGTGATACGGATTGAAAAATGTTTGCCTAAGTAAGTGCTTTCATGTGGCTGTTTATTACAGGATCTTGAATTAGAATTGAATTTTATCTCATCTTTTAAAGTAACTATCAGGAGGACACTTATAGATAAATGATTGAAAGGGAAGAAAATATTGAAAGATAATTAAATGTAGGAAGGAAGAATAGCAGGAAGAGCGGAAAAGAAAGAAGGAAGAAAAAGAAAAGGCAGTGCTCAAAATTTTTTCCAGGTTATTTTTGAAATGATGGTTTTAGTGATTCATATATCGATTTAAATATAGCTGAATTTCATTCAAAGTCCTGCCAATTCAGTTTAAAAAAATACATTGAATCTTTATGGTAGAGCTATTTTTAAACAACTACCATGCTAGAAGCAAGGCACAAGGTTTAAAGTACATAAAATAATTAGCATAAAATGGATATCAAATATTTGAGAACTTTATGTACTGTATGCTGTTATTATTTTGCTCAAATATCATTTCAAGCAATTTTCCTCTCAAATATATTGTTATTTTTCATATTTAAATTTAATTATTTCAAAGATGGCCTCAAATTAGAAGAGATTATACAATTCAAAAACATACTTAAGAATGAAATTGTACCCTCAAATTTCAGGGTTATCTAAAAAGGCTTTTAACAAAGAAGATAAATTTGCTACTTCTGGTATTTTGCTGCAGAAACAGCAGGTAGTAAAGATGATTTGATGAGAAGCAATGTCAACCTACTTGGCAGAAAAACGAATTTGAAAAAAAAATTTTGATTTAGGACACTTGAATTTTCAGCAAAGCTCTCAGGCAAGTGAGGCAGGAGTCAAGGGGATGCATAAGTTTTGGGAAAAATCAAGCAATATAAAAGTTTCCTTTCTCTGTGTTTCAAAAATAACATTTGAGCTTTCCATTTTCTTCAACTCAGGGAACTCTAACACTTGAATGGTAGTGGCGTAAAACAGTAGACAGAGTCTGATGATTGAGTTGTTTTTTTACTGAGTTTTTTTTTTTTTACTGCATCTTAAATGAACAAGATTAATTATGATATTAACAGCTCACACTTGGGATAGGGTTATAGCTAGTGAAATAGTGCTTGCCTAGCATGTGTAAGGCACTAGGTTCAATCCTCAGCATAAAATAAAAATAAATAATTAAAATAAAGGTATTGTGTCCATCTACAACTAAAAATATTTTATAAAAAGTTCACATTTTTGGAGTAAATTGCATAAAGAAGCTATTTTATAAACTTCTGAAAAAGCAACATGACAAAGATAGATTAATAAACTAAATATTGTACTATGAAAACTGTATTTTTAGAGTTAGTATAATTTCTAATATAATTTCCATTTTTGTTGAGTCCAAAGTTTATAAATATGGGTCCTTTCTAATATGAAGTGTTGAATCAGAAGAAACACCGAATGGACAAATTATTTTTGCAGTGCAATTATTCTATTATAGTATACTACCATACTTCTTCTGTTTGAATTATTTTTTTTTTAAATATTTATTTTTTAGTTCTCGGCGGACACAACATCTTTGTTGGTATGTGGTGCTGAGGATCGAACCCGGGCAGCACGCATGCCAGGCGAGCGCGCTACCGCTTGAGCCACATCCCCAGCCCCGAATTATTTTTTTAACCAATGCAAAACCAATATATACATATTATTATACACCAAGTGAAATTCTATCACTATCTTGAACTTGCCTTCCTGAACATATGAAAAAATACACACACACACACAAACACACACACACACACATATACACACATCTTTGGAATATTTGTTTATAGTAAATTCAGTGCATTTTCCCCTAGACATCTCATTTATTAGTGGCCTTTTTCCATCACACAAACCCTAGCAATACACACAACAATGAATCAATCCAATTATTTGCTCCTTTTCCCTATTTTCTTGGGATTTTTGCTGGAAAACAATCATACATTTCTTATTGGTTCCACCATCTTAAAATCTTTTATAAAGTTGCTTCCTTTAAGTTTGAGAATAAACCAGCACTTTTTTTCTTGTGCTAGACCACTTAGTTATATCTTCGTTAGCATTTCATTGAATCTATTATTACTGAAAGGCAAGTGACTCACCTGAGATGGAGATTCAACCACAAGATTTTATTGGGGTTTATTTGGGGATGCCCAAAGGGGAAGAAAAGGAGTGGCAGAGAGAAAGAGAGAGCAGAGGAAGAGAGCAGAGAGAAAGAGAAAGAGTAGAGAGAGGAGAGAAAGAGACAGAAGGCAGAGAGAAGAGAGCATGTGCTTATAAGTTTTGGCTTAAGAAGGGTTGCCTAGGAGGATGTGGCAGGTGATGACTGGCAGGATGACTCAGGATCAGTGAGCAGACACTGTGTCCTGCAGGGATTAGTTGAGAAAACGTTTGAATTTGGCGCTCTTCTTTGGCTTGGTGCCCTTTGGAGAGGAGGGGGTGGGATAAAGGATTCCATGATGTTCTCTGAGAAGGGGGAGTGTCCCACACACCCAACAATTACTGTCATGGTAACTTACTGTAATGGTTAACTGTAACTTCCTCAAATATTGTTCCAGATGTTTTATATTAGTGTTTCATTGTTATTATTGTTGAGATTGACATTTAAATTCATAGACTTTGAGTAAAGTAAATTATCTTTCCTATTTAACGTTGATGGACCTCATCTAAGCAGGAAAGTATTACACTAGAAGAATTTCTTTGTTTCTATATTTTTATCGTGTGTGCACACGCACACACACACACACACACACACAAACACCCTACTTCCTGTTCATTCTGTTCGTCTATAGTACCCTGACAAATGCAGATTTTGTTACATGGTTCTAAAAGAAACATACATTTAATTTTGACACTCTGAATTGATTCTGGAGTTTCTGGAATAAGCTTTCTAGTTTGCTTATATTTAAAGAAAATACTGATCCTGTGTGTGTAGTAAATATTGCTATGATAGTCCTGGGATAATGTGATACTGTCACTGTTGGATACTCCTAATCAAATCCTTATAAGGTACAAGGATCTAGGTCACCATATGTAAGATACTATAAATACTTTTGTTAAATTAATTATTATTACTAAAATTGTCTGCTTGCTTTAATGTCACTGAAAAAGGTAGGAAAGTAAAGGATGTGCTAAAAGATTTAATCCCAGGTGTCTTCTGTTGTCTGCAAAATATCCTTATTTCCTCTACCACAGAACTGTTTTTATTGAAAAACAACCTGGACTTCCATCCTGAGTGGTTGGATTACAATTCAAATTCAATTTCCAACCTTATAGTGTTGGCCATCAAAGTGGATGCAATGGTTGTGAAGGAGTGGGGTATAGTATGTTGGACTAGATGTGTGCAGGAAGACCCTGATGTACCTAGCGACATCAAGCCCCTACATTCTGATGAGTTGTCTTTGTCAGTAGAATCAGCCTATCCACCTCAACTGAGTAAATCAAACTCCATTTTCCAAGAAAAGTGTTATGGCCTTCCTTGAGGCCATGGCCTTGAGAGACCACTGAGGGTCCTTGGGACTCACTTTCACTGCCACTCTTTATTTTTGGTTCTATAACTAGAGTCAAGGCCCCAAAATTCCCTAAATATGAAGTATAGGATGGGACCATAAGATCTAAGAGCGCTAAAAGCAAAGAAACTACTCAATTTTTCTAATTCTTATAGCCAGAAATTTGGGGAATAAATGTGGAAATAGATAGTAAGGTTGTGGGATAATATGAAAAGAACATAAAGTTGGATTGAGCTGAATTTATGGACAAGAGCTCACTAAGAAAAATTCTGAATTTAGTGTTTCAGTTAGGGGAGTAGAAAGGATTTTTATATTTTGTTTCTTTGTTTGGCTGAAACATAAAGTAAAATATTCCCCATAGTAAATAAATTTCAATGAGTAAATGCCTTGGTTTACTGTGCTATACAGGTTCAGAGATTTACAGAGATTAAAATCTTAGATTAATTTTCTGTTAAGACCTACTCACTCATCCTGGGAGATCCAGACAACACACATTTGCTACCATTGTGAGAAATAAGTTTGTGAAGGGAGTGCCTGCATCCCAGTGATCAATATTTTCTGTAGAATGAAACTTGCAATAATGTACCTGCTGCCATAAACTAGGAAACTTGAATGCAAGAAGAATAATCAGATCTTTGAATGATGGAGGCCAAGTGACAGCACTCATTGTCCAAAAAGCAAATAGTACCTAGGTACTTATAAAGGACAGGAGTCAAAAGAGCCATCAGATTGTTATGAATCATGACATATTTAGGCATTGATAGGAAGATCATCTTGTTCCTATAAATGAAATAGATAGGAAGCCTATTAACTTATTCTTTTATCTCTATAATCAGAAAAGTTTAGGTCAAGTGAGTAGAAAACCTAACACATCACATAGTAATCACTGCCCCTCTCTAAATTCTCTACCTAAAGTAAGTTTAGAGATTCAGAACCTCTTGAATAAAGACATGGCAGGATCCCTTCAGGAAGGATCATACACATCCAAAAAATTCATTCTGCTAATCTTTCTCCCATCTTTCTCCAAAGGGATGAAGTCTTTCACCAGATTGACTGCACATTGGGGAGAAGGCAATAATAAAACCTTTTGGTGATTGCTATACACTAGCTCTGAACTAACACTAAGTTCAGAAGACCTAAAATGTCACTAATTAGTATAGGCTATGATTTTAAGGGGAAAAAAATGGGTCTTGACTCAAGTCTATTTCACAGTGATATCAGTGGATTCCAAAACCATCTTGTGGTTATTTCCCCAGGTGAAGAATGTATAACAGAAATAGATATATTCAATATCTGGCTTAATTCTCAAATGGTTTCTCTGAACTCTAGAATAAAAGCTATTATGGCAGAAAAAGCCAAGTGAAAGCCAACAGAATAGCTTCTACCTAGAAAAAACATTAAACCAAAAATAATACTGAACTCCTTAAGGAATGGCAGAGATTAGCAGCACCACCAAGGACTTGACACATCCAGTGGTAGCAATTCTCACCACATTCCCATGAAATTCTCCTTTTTGGCTTGTGAAGAAGACAGATGGGTCTTGGAGAATGACAATGGATTATCATAAACTCTAACAGGTGGTGACTCCAATTGTAACTGCTGTACCAGATGTGGTTTCATTGCTTGAACAAATTAGTGTATCCCCTGGTACCTGGTATGAAGCTATTTATATAGCAAATTCATTTTCTTCTATATCTGAGAGTAAATAACTCCATTAAGCCATTTGCTTCTGGCTGTCAGGGCCAGCAATACAAGTTCTCTTTTATCCTTCAGGATATATCAACTCTCCATTCCTATATAATAATTAAGTTCACAAGAAACTTGACTATCTTTTTTTGTAGGTATAACATTAGCCTATCACACTGATAAATTTTTATTGTTTAGATCTAATGAGCTTTAAGTAGCAACTGCTTCAGACTTATTGACAAAATATTTACTTATCAATGGGGTACATTATATACAAGAAAAAAACAAAAACACTGACAAAAACTCAAGGGCTTTAAATTGAAGTGGAGTTCCTAATAGCCTAATCATGTGAGGCATGTTGAAAGTCCTGCTAATATGAAAGACAAATTCTTATGTGTGGTCTCTCCTACAACCATAAAGTGGGCCTGTTTGGATATTGGAAGAAACATAGTCCTCATTTTTGGTTACTTTGGCCCATTTACCATGACCCCAAAAGCTGCTCATTTAGAGTGAGATCCAGAACAAATGAAGGCTCTGCAATGTGTCCAGGCTGCCATATGATTTCATTATACCACTTGAGCCATATTATTCAGCAGATGCATTGGTGGTAGAATTATCAGTGGCAGATAGGGATGCTGGCTGTCAATTCCCTGTTGGTGAACTGAAGCAAAAAAACCTTAATAATTTGGAACAAAACCCTACCTCCCTCTGTGAATACCTACTCTCTTGTTGAGAAACAGACTATGACTTGCGACTGAGCCTCAGTAAGGCTAAATACCTAGCCACGTGACACTAAGTTATCATGTGTCCTATGCAATCGTGAACATTGCACTATTTGACTCAGAAGTCCATTCAATTGTTAGGTACAATACTTCTGTGTAATCAAATGACAGTGGTATGTAGAGATTAGGCTTAAGCAGCAGTAAAGACACAAATAATTTACATGAAAATGTGTCTAAAATGCTCAGGGGCTCCACTCTTGGTAAATTATCATCTTTCTCCAAGACTATACCCATGACTTCATGGGGTGTTTCCTAAGGTCAGTTGGAAGAAGAAGTAAAGACTTGGGCCTGGTTTACAGATGGTTACCCATAATACACAGATGACCCTGATATTGAACAGCTATAGTGTTATAGTCTTTCTAGAGCACCACTGAAGGAGAGAAGTGAAGTTCAATCCTTCCAGGCACCAGACTTACAGGACAGAATCAGGTGTTTAATTTTGCTTAGAATTAGGAATTGCTGGACATGAAATAATTTATTGATTTGTTGACCATAGTCAATGGTCAGGTATGTGATTAGAAAAGGGATGTGATTATAAAATTGATCACAATCATATTTAGGGAAGAGTTTTATGGCTAGATGTTTCTGTACAAAGGAAAAAATGAAGCTGGGTGAGGTATCACTCACCTGGGTCCCAGAGGCTTGGGAGTGTGAGACAGGAGAACAGTGAATTCAAAGCCAGCCTCAGCAAAAAAGCAAGGCACTAAGCTATTCAGTGAGACCCTGTCTCTAAATAAAATACAAAATAAGACTGAGGATGTGACTCAGTGGTTGAGTGCTTCTGGGTTTATTCTTGGGTATTCCCAACCCTCCCCCCCTACCCCCCAAAAAAAAGAGAAAAAAGAAAAAAAAACATGAAGATATTTGTGTTGTGTGCAAATGTTCACAGAATGGGTTACATCAGCAAAGAAATATTGTAATACTCAATAGGATGATCAATTCTGTGGATACCAGTAAGCCTCTTTCTCCAGCCATTCCTGTTACATCCCTATGGGATCATAAAAAAAGTGGTGATGGCAGAAGAGATGGAGGTTCTGCATGGAATAACAATGTGGATGTCTACCCACGAAGGCTGAACTGGATACAGGCACTTGTTGAGGGCCCAATCTGACAGCAACAGAGATTAACAGTGAATGAACCCTTTACTGAATTGATTAGCTAGCTACCCTGTAGCAAGTTGGTTACACTTGACCACTACCATCATGGAAGAGTCAACTTTTGTTCTTATTGAATAGACACTTATAGTGGGTATAGATTTTTCCTTCCCATCATTTAATGTTTCTGCTCAAACTACCATCTGTGGACTTGTGGAATACCTTATCCATCATAAAGGTTTTCCATATTGTGTTGATTCTGACCATGGAAAACAATTCATAGTAAATAAAGTTTAGTAATAGGCACAAGCTCATGAAATTCACTGATTTATCATGTTCTTCACCAGCCTGATACAGCTGTTTATCATGTCAACTAGGCAGCAATACTTTGTAGTTTAGGCATGGTTCTCCAGGAGGCTGTATGTGCTCTGTGTCAGCTACAATGCACATTGCTATTATTATTCCCACAGTAATCAGTACTGAGCCAGGATTCACCACTTTTGAATTCCAGGTTGTAAACGGAAGTGGCACCACTATTCTGCACCATACTTTGACCCATTGGCAAAATATTGTTTCCTAACCCTCTAACCTCTGCTCTGCTGGCCTAAGGATCTTAATTTCAAAGGGAAGAATGCCTGCACCAGTGCAAAACATGATTTCATTGAACCACAAATTAAGGCTGGCCCCAGCCATTTAGGGGATCTTCATGCCTCTGAAACAAAATGCAAGAGAATTACTGTGGTGGCTGGGATGATCAATCTGAACTACTAAGGGGTAACAGGACTATTACTCTACAATGGAAGAAAGTATATGTAGAATATAGGGGATCCCTTAGAGCATCTCTTATTTTACCTTGCTTCTCTTGCACCTTAGAGAAAATCATTTTGGTAAAGGTCATTTCTGGCTCACTAATCACAAGATAAAATGAACTTGTTTCAGTAACTATTTTGTTTGACCTGTGGAGCTTGTCATTTTTGTTTTTTGTTATTCCTAAAACGTTTTTCTTGTTTTGTCTTCCATGATACTATCTTATCCTTCTCTTTTACTTCCTACGAATGACAGCAGAACCTTCACCTGATTTACAATTAAAATTTAGGATTCTCTTGCCTGTGTATTTTTTCCTAGATCATATTACATACTTGTGTGATTTTTTTCCACTCATATGTACACAAGATATTTTTAACGAATTCTAGATTAATGAATTCAAGTATCTGTAATAAACTTTACCTGGTTATTTTCAAGTAATTAAGAAATAAAATGTCTAACACTATTTTTTTTCATATTCTCATCCCAAATCTTTACAAGATACTAATAAAAAATAAGTCAAACATCTGTGTCATGTTTTTACTTCTCTTTAAAGTCTATATGCAATTATCCACTAATTTCTGAAGATTTTGCCTCTAACAGTGTTCCTCTAATCTGCCTCATCCTTTATATGTCCATGGTGAATAGAAGTTGACATTTTTTAATTTTCTCCCATCTCTTAGATCTTCAACTCTAATATCACATTTTCCCCATTACTTCCTATACAAAGCTCACTGTGCCCTTTTCCTTCCTTCCTTCAAATGTCCCCTATCTCCATCTCAGTTTCTCTGTCTTTGATGCATCTTTTATTTATTAACTTATTTTAATGTTTATTGGTGCATTATCATCATATACAATAGTGGAATTCTTTTTTTATGCCATATATGTACACATGTATAACAATATGATAATCACATTCCTAGTATTTTCCCTTTCTCTCCTCACCTCCCACCTCCTCCAATTGCTTTACTCTACTAATCTCTCTTCTGTTATTATTATTTTAATCAGTGTAATATATATATATATATATATATATATATATGTATATATAATATTCATAATGGTATAATCATACATGGATATAGAATAATTTATAGATTTTGTTCCTAAGTAATTACCCATAATCTCCCACCATCCTCCACTTTGTTTACCCTTCTCTATTAGTCTATTAGTCTACCTTGTACTTTTGTGAGATTCCCTTTGTATTCCTCTTTTCTCTCTCTAGCTTCCACATAAAAGAAAAAAATATTTGACCCTTGACTTTATGAGTCTGGAATATGTCACTTGGTATGGTGTTCTCTAGTTCTATCCATTTATCAGCATGTTATAATTTATTTATCTCATTATTCATGGCTGAGTAAAACTCCTTTTTGCATATATACCACATTTTTTTATTCATCCATCCATTGACAGACATCTAGGCTTGTTCCTTAACTTTGCTATTGTGAATTGTTTTTTTGTTTTTTTTTTTAATTTAAATAAAGAGAGAGTGAGAGAGGGGAGAGAGAGAGAGAGAGAGAGAGAGAGAGAGAGAATTTTTTAATATTTATTTTTTAGTTCTCTGCGGACACAACATCTTTGTTGGTATGTGGTGCTGAGGATCGAACCCGGGCCGCACGCATGCCAGGCGAGCGTGCTACCGCTTGAGCCACATCCCCAGCCCCTATTGTGAATTGTTTTGCTATAAACTTTGGAATTCTTGTTTTCACTATAGTATGTTGATTTTAGTTCTTTTGGATAAATACCAAGCGGTGGGATTGCCATACCATATGGCAGGTCAATTCCTAATTTTTGGAGAAATCGCCATACTATTTTCCAAAATAACTTGAAGTCCCACGAAATATGTAGAAATACAACATTTTCCCCACATCCTCCCCAGAAAATCTTATTATCTGCATAATACCCATCAAAATACCAGTGACATTCTTCAAAAAACTAGGAACAAAAAAAAAAGCAGGCCAAAAATTCTTATGAAAGAATAAAGGACTGAGAATATCCAAAGCAATACAGAGCAAGAGTGCTGCTGGTGGCATCGCATTACCCAATCTCAATAAATACTACAGAACTATAGTAACAAAACCAGTGTGGTCTTGACACTAAAACAGACATGAAGACCAACAGGATAGAATAAAAGACACAAAGACAACCCCACATAGATACAGTCATCTGACACTTGGCAAATTTCTAAAAACATGCACTGGGAAAAAAAAAAATATCGCCTTTTAAGAAATGGTGCTGGAAAATGTTCCTTTGTATGAAGAAGAAGGAAATTACATTTCTTTCGATCAACCTGAAAAAAGAAAAGCAATTCAAAGTGGATCAAAGACCTAGGAATTAGACCAAAACAACTGCGACTATGAGAAGAAATCATAGGATCAACACTGCAACATATTGGCAGAGGCACAAATTACCTTATTAAGACTACTAAGGCTTAAGAAATAAACTTAAGGATCGATAAGTGGGATGATGTCAAATTAAAAAGCTTCTGCACAGCAACAAAGTAAATTTAGAAAGTGAAGAAAAAGGCTACAGATAGGAAGAAAATCTTTGCTAGCTACTCTTCTGACAGAGGATTTATATCCAGAGTTTATGAAGAACATAAAAAAAAATAACTCAATCAATAAAAGGACAAATGATATAAGCAGACACTTCCCTAAAGAAAAAATACAAATGGTCAACAAATACACAGGAAAAATATTCATCATCCTTAGCAATCAGGAAAATGCAAATCAAAACTACTCTGAAACTTTATCTCAGGGTTTTTAAAAACTTTACTCCATACAACCTCTTCTGGAAATGTCAGTCAAATCATTTTTCCAGACTCATCTCAGGTGCTTCCTCATCTCAGGTGAAAACTTTCTTGAAATCCGACATTTCCTGATACAGTTACAGAGCATCCAGTGTCCCTCCAGTCCCACAATTTGTCTCCACTATAGTGCTTTTGGCATAGTACTGAAGTTATTGTTCACCTTTGGGAAGTATAGAGAATTATATACCCTGATATTGTCGGGTGCAATGGAGCAAAATAGAGACTACCCAGCTTTAAATTTTAACTTCAGAATTTACTGGGTGTTGGACAATGGGTAGATTACTTAGCTTTCTGCACCTCAGTTTTCTCATATGTACTTTTCCTTATAATGCTGTTATAAAAGGATACATAAATTTACGTTCGTGAAGCAATTAGATGGTGCCCAAAGGAATCACTCAGTAAAGTTTACCTATTATATTTTAATGTAGGGGACTTCATATTTACTTTTAACCTCACCAGGCTTAATGTGTATCAGGGTTTAATGCATGCTGAATCAAAATATATTCAATAAGTAGAGGCCACTGAAACTAGGGACTGTATGTTTCATTTTTATATTTTTGCCATTTTAAACAATTTAAATTTAAGTGTTGCTTCTAACTGTAATTCATCTGTAATGACAACTTGGCTTTCAGAATTACTCTTAGAGGAAACAAGGGTCAGTATTGTCTTGATATATTGCCTTGAGGCTCTGACAAAACTTGGAAATACACAGACATAGGCATGCAATTGTCTGCATTGGAGTAAGCAACCAAATTATCATTAATTTGTGTATGTATACATGCATGTACATAATTATGTGGATATTTGTGATGCAGGCTTTTTTCTTTGTCTTTAGTTTTAGCAACTAGCAATACCTAATATGTAATTTTTTTAAAGTAAATTAATTTCTGTCTCACTTGACTACATAGAAACTCACACCCAGGTTATTTTAGTAAATACAAAACATGTATTTTGAGAAATAATTGGGTTCAATTTAACATACTGTTATGATTTTTTGTATGAAAAGTAAAGGAGCATTCATTCATACAAAAGGATATCAATGTTAACATCTGCTTCTTTAAATACAATTTTTAACAAGGCTAATGGCCACTGAGCCACACACTGTTCTTTCTACGAATTTCTACATCGGATCATTCTTTCATATTTTGATACTTGGAAATAATTTTTCTCTAAATGAATGGAGTCTCCAATAGTAGATACTAAGCCTTCTTTTAAAAAGAAAAAGAAAGTTAAATTGGAGGCACAATGATAGTAGTCAGTAGACCATTGTGGTGGGCAATTTTGCATTTGCCTTTTTCCTTAGCCCTGAATTCTATATAGTTGGCAATAATCTGCCTTTCTGTGTGCTATCTCAAAGCCTTTATAGAATGAGCAGAAATATAAATACATTTGTATATTGTTTACATACATATATAAAATATGTTGAATTGGCCTCCATGCTATCATATTTTATTCCCCAAATTAGAAGTATCAACACAGAGTTAATTAAACTTTAATTAGTTTCCTTGAGGAAAGAAAATGTTGGCAACTGACATTTCATTTAGATTAGAAGTGTATTTTTGCTGAAAAAGGGGGTTTTATTACACATTACCAATTTACAGCCATATACCTGTAGAAATAACACTCTATTATTGTAGTAATAGGTTAGATTTTGAATCTACTCCTTTTAATACAATCTACAAATGTTAACTTGTCTTCTAAGTGAACCAAATAAATTTCACACCATAAAATTATAATGGTGGAATTCCAGAATACCAAATAAGAACTTGGACAGTTAACCTAACGTTTCCAATACAACTTAAGATCATTGGTAGGTAAAAAACTATTCTACCTTGAAAAAAAAACAAAGTGTCATTAATTTGTTAAAATGTTGACTTTATTATCTCTAATTCTTGTGACTAAAGTCTGTGAGTCTGATCTAATTAAAAATAGAGAGTACCTTCTCTACAGGCATTTTCCAGGAATTTCAATGTGATATATATCATCTATCATAAGCAGAGCTTAGAAAAAATGGTTTGGAGCTCTGCCTTGCATTCATTTGTACTGGGTTTCAAACCTCCATCTTTATTTTGAGTTAAATAAAAAAAAAGCAAGTGCACCAAAAGTACATGAAATTATCTAAACACGTCTTAATGGTTTTTACATCATATGGTCCTATTGCAGAATTGTATAAGCAGAAGTTTTCAGCAATTACCTCAGAGACATCAGAACTTTGTAGTACCTTCTCCAAACTACCTAAGACCCTTCTTTTCCTATGGTTCTAGTGGGTAGCTGTTATATTAGAAGGACATCTTTAAATTGGAACTCTTTGGGCCTCACTGTTTTTCTAACCATTTGGACTCACTATGATCTTCTGCTTAACCCACGGTTTCAAATCCAGGGATTGCATTTAGAAGGTCATCCCAGGGCTACAAACCCAGACTCAGAATTCTAGTAGGCAGCTGTCAAGGAGATAGCTGAACAATGCCATGGTATCTACTGTTACTATTGTTCTTTTGTAAGATTATTTGAAACTAAATACCCAGAATGGATCTTACATGGCAAGCTGAGGGACTCAACTTTTATATATAGATAAATGTCCAGTAAAAAACAAAAGCAAACCGAATTATTTTGGGACCCATACAACTGTGTGGTAATCCTGAGTATATGTTCATTTTCAGCAATTTCTACTGGAACTTATTTTTCACTCCGTTACTCAGTAAAATTTAAATACATTTCCAAAGGGCAAATTTTAAACAAAATAATACAAAGAATGTAGAGCATGAACAGATATGCTACTTTTACCCAAATTTTGGAATCACAAGTCCAATCATGCTTCTCTATAGCTTAAATTTTCAGAAAACTCACAGGATTTAATGTTCAAGAGACATGACCTTCTAAACCATGTCCAAATAGCCTTCCTACCATTGTTTTCCATTTCTGTCTTTGCATTTATTTTGCTTATTTTGCTCTCTCCTCAAGAGAGTTAATCTGATTTCATTAAAGTTCATGACAAAATCATTTAGAAAATTTAAAAGAAATTTCACAAAATCAAAATAAAATAAAATATTCATTTTTCTGGAAAAATGTCTTTTTAAAAAATATTTATATTTTAGTTGTAGTTGGACACAATACCTTTATTTTATTTATTCATTATTATGTGGTGCTGAAGATGGAACTCAGAGTCTCACACAGGCTAGGTGAGTGCTCTATCACTGAGACACAACCCCAGCCCTGGAAAAATTACTTTTTGATAGTGTGGATAAATTTTATCTCTATCTTAGACATAAGGAAAAATTTTAATAAAAGGAAAACAATTATCAAAACAAGCATGCTGAAACTATTATGATTGACTATTTTTTAAAAATCTCTAAGCTTGTAATATGGTTTCAAAATTGTATGCTAGTTTCAGTATCAAATGGTGCGCATTTCTGATCCAGTATTTATGCCTTTGACCATAAGTAACTTTAAAATAACTTGCAAAACATAACAAAGAGAAATTGTTTATAAATATAAGTAGGTCAAAACAGACAGGTTTTTAGAACTACAATCCTGATGGTGTTTCAAGTTTTAAATAAAAAGGGAAGGAATTAATCCTGCTCATTCAAGAACTTCAATATCAATTTAAGATATTATGCCTGGAGATTTTTCTTTTTGTCTCTGACTTGACTAGTGAACAATTTCAGACTGGCTGCAAACCATATGTGCTAAGGCTTTTTATGATATTTACATATTTTAACTTCGTTTCTTCTACAAAGAATGACAAAAATGGAAGCAAAATAAATAAACATGGAATGTATTCCAAATACACACACACATTTATTATTTTCATTAAAATAATCAGGGGGAATTAAAATAAAGAGGGGTTAAATGATATTCCAAAGCTTACCCAGGCCATGAGTCAGGAAGAGAAATCTTGGTTTGTAAGTCCAGTGGTCTAGTCACTGGTTTGTTCACTTCCTGTGCAAAACATCCATACACAATACACAATTCATATTCCCCCTTCCTATCAAGTGGTTGTCAAAAGAAACACGCCATTACCTTTCCCACATATTGAGGTTCGGAGCCCATGTATTCCTCCAGCACAAAAAATTGATTCCATACCCAACCACGTTTAACTCGTTGGAAATGTGATCGTTGCCCTGGCAGATGGATAACATTTTCTCTTGGTTCTGAGCCTAAAGTCTGTTGTGGCTGTGGTTGAAGTGGTGTTAGGAGACCTCCATCAAACAGGATCCAGAGAAGCAGGGATAAACAGTTCCTTGTAAGCATTGGCAAAGGCTTTCCTATAGCAGAGTACTAAAAACTCCAGTGCTTAATAGAGAATTCTGGAATCCAGGATTGAGGTGCCTGTGGTCTTCACCACTTAGATTTCTGTTTTATTGCAGAAATGATAATCCAGGCATTAATCCTTTTGAAGCTTCTGCTTTATTATATTCCATCTAAGGGGACCTATGAAATAGAGCAACAAAGATACATTAAATTAATAAGACTTCATAATGATATCATCAAAATTGTCATTGTATCTACCAACATTTAAAGAAACAAAAAGGAAAAACTTTGAAGTACTATCTTGGGAAATATTCAGGGCTATTCAAACTGTTATAAGTTGAATAAATTATATAAAATTTTCCAGACTTGAAAAGTTATCAATTAAAATAAAACAAGATGAATTACTTCAAACAATAATATATTTAAATTTAATTATCATTTAATGGAAAGAACACAGATAACTGTTTAAAAGTGAACAATAAGAATATGATTTTGCAACTTCAGCACTACTGACATTTGGAGGTGGATCAACCTTTGTTTCTTGGAGCCCCTTTATACAATTTAAAGGTTTTAGAAGCACCTCTTTATCTACTCTAAAGATGACAGTATAACTTATCTCATTCCCAGTTATGACAAACAAAAATATCGGCAAAGTTTGAAAAACTTTTCCTGACAGAAGAAAAATAGATCAAGATGGAGAAGCAAAGATTTGAAGAAGGAAAAACAAACAAGCAAAAACCCCCAAACTATTAAAGTATAAAGATTCCTAAAGTAAGAGAACTGAAAGAAAATAATTACAAATGTAAAATAAATAAAAAATATCTCACTAAACTGTAAATGATTGATAAATTCATATTGTTATAAGAATTTTTAAACTTTAAGTAGAAAACGTGCTTCACCAGATTCACTGTACTAGAAACATTGAATGTTTGGGAATAATTTTGTAGATAGGGTTCAGTGTAGAGCAAATGTGAATCCCTATGGCCAGTGGCAGGGGATATCCATTCTGGATTTAGGTATAATGAGATTTGAACTTTCCTTTATAATAATCTGTTGTTTTTTTTTTTTGTTTTGTTTTGTTTTACTTTTGCCTAATGTTCAGTGACTAAAGACATTATATGTTAGTTTAAAGAAAATAGACAGGGACTTTAGATAGTCCCTCTAAAATCATAAACAGAAAACATCCAGCCAAATAAATAATTATTAGCAAATTATGCCAATAATATGAAAAAGGCAACCCAAATATCCTGACAACTTAGGTGAATAAAGTCATTCTCTAGGTGACAATTTCACTGAAAGCTACAATAGGACCATTCCTGTGTTTTATGAGCAGGTATGTGGAAAATGGTGTTGTACCAGGGAGGATTTATAGCATTAGGGGCACAAGGCCCAGAGCCTATGAGGGTTTCAAGAGCCAAAAATGTTACAGGCCAGAAAATATACATAATACTTTCAAAAGAAGAGAACTGAAACCAAAGTCAATAATGGATTGATTAAACATCTATAAAACATGGAAATTTTTGTCAACCAATCATTTTTAACTAAGGCCAATACATACTCAGTCATGTATCATAATTAAAATGTATAAATAATTCTTCACAAATATTGTAATTTAAACATTTGATATGGGAGCAATTCACTACACTTGAGATAAGATGTGCAGTGTTCAGTATCCAAAAGTTATGCTCTGGAAGTATTCTATAAGGACATTCCTAAAATAAAAAGCACAAAGAGGCATGGCATTTTCTGTATTACCCAAAGGAGTGTGACTGTCAAAAACATAAATATTATATATTTTATTACATTTTTAATTGTGGTGAAATGATGTTTCTATAATATTAATTACACCTACATTGTCCATTATGGGAACCACCATTTACACGTGGCTATTTAGTAAAAAATTGGTGACAAGGGAATGTACTCTACTTTTTAAAATGTACTCAATTTTTAAATTATACACTGAATTTCAGAAACTTAGGATGAAAAATAATGTACAATATCTCACTATTAAGTTGTATATTTATTACTTGTCAATACAACAACATTTTAGATCAGAATAAATAAATATATAGTAAAATTAATTTCACCTATCTATGTTTACTTTATTTCCTGTAAGAAATAAAAAATTAAACTTACATAGGCAACTCAATTATGCCTTACATTATTTTCCGTTGGAAAGCACTAGTTCGCATATTAGAGTTTACAATCACAAACTTTGACTGAATATTATTCTTAACATTCAAAGGCAAATACCTAAAATGAAATATGTCTGTAGGAACAATGCATTAGGAGGTTAGAGAAAAGATGAGTCTATTTTGAATGAGCATAGTAGGCATATTTTCCTCATCTGTTTTTTTAAGTTTAAATTGCTAATGTTAACTTGTAAAATGTATTATTGACTTTAACTTTTCATTTGTTCTGTTTCTTCCCATACTCAACTCAATCCTAGTCCTATCACATACAGGTTAGATGGGGAGATAAACATGAAGAGGAATTCCAGAACTCTAACTTCTCCTTCTACTATAAGTAATTGGTTTGTGCTTCTGCTTTCTTACTTCCGCGAAATCTTTCTCCTCCACTTTTTTTGAGATGTGAGGTTCTGAAACTCAGAGTTTAGAAAGCATTCACATCTGAGTTCAATACTCAAAACAAATGTTTTCTGTTGTATATTTCCAATACATTTAAAACTTGGATCACTTGTTTTTTGAACAATAATTTAAAGTTTAGTCCAGCTATAATGCAGGTTATACTGACTTTAAGGTTGCATCACATGACATACTTTTGAGTCCATTCCCAAGATATTCTGTTGTACTTATGTCTGTTTTATGGATCTGTGCAATGTCTGGCACTAAAGGGTCATCTGGATTTGGATCACATAGCATTGAAAAAAATGGATAAAAGAACTTTAGAAATAGTTAAAACAAGAGACCATTGTGATCCTAGAATATCAAGACAAATGCTGCCATCACTGTTAATATTTGGATATTAAATTCTTGTTGTAAGTGCAATCTTGGGTGGTTTGAAGAGGTGGTCTATAGGAAAATGAATTGTCAAAAAGAATACACCACCTTTATATGGGCTGTCATAAGGTCCCCTAACTGTATCTTGCCAATGAATTAGAGCATTTGTTTTTAAGCTGAACATTGGGTTATATTCATCCTTACTACCATTAGAGGTTAAAAATGTTTAAAAGCTGAGTTTTCATCCCCTATGGAATAATAAATAAGAATTTCTAATCTACCTATGCTCTCCTTCTCTATAGTACTAGAACATGGTTCTGTGATATGAAATAATTACTTCACAAATAATCAGTAAGTAGTAAACAGTGTAAATATAACATGAAAAGCTTGTTATTTCATAAGTCAGTTTTCCATCAAATTTAAAACTTGCATGACCAAAAATGGCAACTAAATGCAAAATATATGAATAAGGCTGAAGTTAACTGGAGCCACAGAAAAAATCACTGTGGAACATAATGCTCATTTCCCTCCAGCCCACATTCTGTTCGTTCTTTTGACTCTCATTCAACACATATTCTATTATAACATGCTTTGTTTCTTTCACATTTTTGTGCATGTCCCTATTTCTCTTTTCTTAAGTAGTCTTATATCCATGTTATTAAATCTTTATCGTTTCTTCTTCACTAGTATATTTCCACTTGTTCCATTTCTATGACCAAATACTTGATACTAATAAAAATGTTAAGTATTAGGTATTACATTATGTCTTTTAATTACAAAAAAATGTTCACAAAATTTTAACTTAGACCTACATTGTCCAATATGGTAGCCACCAGTTACACATGATGATTTAGAGGGGTGTTTAAGTAATTTATTTTTGCTAATATCCTCATTAAAATGATGATTGTGAGTGATGATTTTGTGGGATTTAGGAAGCATATATTTCCATGAATTCTGACAATTTAATATAAATTTTGTAGGATGCAAAATTAAGTATAAAATTCCATATCACATCCTAGTACATGTGATATTTCAGAATTTATTAGGACTGCATAAGGTACCTCTGTATGCTTGACCTTTGGCAATTTCTCCCTCTCTTGAGTTCAAAATCTTCAGTTTATATTAATACTAATAGTAATAATCTTTATTAGAGGTATATTCTTGCACTCTTTCTGAGTGGAATGATGGGTAAAGAGAGGCTGGGAAGTAGTGGAGGTGTTTCTTTTGTCATCTGTTCTGTCTCCAGTGTTCACAGTATTCCCTGTTATATGGTAGGTACTAAATCCTTGTCCACCTTGTTTCAGTGGATTATTCGCAGGATTATAGTAGTTAATTTTATTAAACACTTACTTGTTCCACATAGCACTGAATATTCTGTATCTGTACAACAGCTCTTTGAAGTAGATGGAATTGTAGCACACATTGTACAGAAGAAATGGAAAAACCTAGAAGTTAGAAGACTTTAGCATAGTCCACAGATTAGTACATAGCAGGTAGGTTTGAATATGGGAAGTCTGACCCAGAGCTCATACTTCTGGTTGATATGGTATTCCACCCCTCCATTAAATAATGCATAAACAGATAAAAATGTCAAGGGATTCAAATATTCACTTGACGGCCTGAGATCCAATATTTTTTTCTAAAGAGAAGTAGGCATTTCAATATTGGTTAGCTTAAGTTTCCTCAAGTAATTTAGCTCTTCTGTAGAAGAGAAGATTGAAACTATCAGGTCAATATAGTTCATTTGAAGTCAGAACATTCATGAATCCTTTTTTCTAACCCCAGGAAGTGAGAAGGACACATAATTTTAGGAAGAGACAGAAAAAAAAATAATTAAATGTCTTACAGCACTAGTATGCTAACAGGAATGGATGGTGGCTGGGGATTCTGAAAGTTCTCCTACAATGTAACTAATCCACCTAAGAAGTGCTAAACTAGTCCTGTGACTTGCACTAACTGTTGTACTAAGAAGAAGGCAAGTTGTTCCCAGTAACTGCAAAGCTGCAGGGACTCTGAACTATGGGTGTTGTCCTAGGTTAGACAGGATTGGCATCCTATTTGACTCACTTGACAACTCTGGATGTCAGAATAGTTCCAGGATTGGTTTCACTAAAGATAGATAACTCTAATTAATTAATAAAAGGATGGGCCTGAGAGCTATATTCATCTTAGGTGTCATGTTAAAAGAAATCATATCATGGTTTTATGCTAAGTAACAAGTAGCTTTTGACTGTGGAAATAAAGCCACAATGTTCTTCTACCTGTAGAGGATATAGATGACTCCATAAATATTTATCAATTTCTTTAGTCAACTAAAACATGTGTAAGTACAACTACTAACTTATAATAATTTTGTGAATCTAACATCCATTTCAAGTCTGTACAACTCTGCAGTCCTTTAAAAATCAGTTGAACTGATATTTTCAGAGCATGATGGTGCTCCCCACAGATCCCAGCCTCTGGCCTCAGCTGTCAGCCAGAGAGCTTTAAAAGTGTAATATCACAACAACAACAAAAAAAATTGCAAGCAAATTAAAGGATCCTGGTTCTTAGTTGAACTGGAAACAACCATCCATGACATACAACATCAGCTAAACTATAAGGAAAAAATACATTGAGCCATCAACCAGGGCGCACTTGCCCCTGTATCAATGATGCTGTTATAACTTCAGAAATTCCAGACTTATTGTGATGTATCATTGCTTTGTGTAAGCAGAAGAACCTCAAAGAAAACTTAATCATTAAAAAAGATATTGCCAGAGGGCTGTTTAATTCCACATACCGACTTCAGGCATAATGTTTAAAAATCCATACTTGTCTAATATTACTAAACTTTGTGGAGCCAAAGTAGTTTTCCAAAGACTTCCTAAAACTGATTTGCATCTCTAGGAGCCAAATATTCCTTTTAGCACAAAGGAGAGTTTAAATAAAATTCAAAAAGATCATATATCAAAGCAGGGGATAGTGGGTTGTAAAATATCTACAGACTGTGACATTTCCCTGTGTGCCTCCAGAGCTGAAATATAGGGGCTATAGTTTCTGAAGCTATTTATTTAATTTTGTATATGTTTGCTTTTAAGACAAATACTGATGAGGGGCCTTATTCATATGCATAGTGAAAAATGCTTTTCAGGAAGCATTTATTAACCTGACAGATGTATTAATTATGGCTAACATTCTATGACTATGTTCATTATTGGATAACTCTTTAGTGGTGACAATGCTTGTGGTATATTTTTAAATAATATTATATGGATTCTAAAGAGCACTTTTCAAAGATTAAAGAAAAAGAAGAATCATAGTTTCTCTTTTCCTGTCTTTTGATAAATGGCCTTTCAATTTGAAATATTCATTGAAAATGATCCCCTACCCAAATAACATGAGGGACAGCCTTATTTTTCCTTAGGAAAAGTAATCAGTGGCAACATAACTTATGTCATTTACAAATTATTAAAATATCAACAATAAACTTTATATTTTATCTCAGGCTATTTTTACCTTGAAAACATAATTTTAAAAAATGTGACTTAACTTCACAAATTATATTTTCTTGATTCCCATTCTATTAAAGTCATCATAATCAATAAACACTGAGAGATTCCAGGCAAATCAAATAGTGTAAGAATATAACTCCTGGAAAGATTATCTAAAACTTTTAATGGACATCATTATGTAAATTTTGACTTGTGTTCTGAAATAAAAGTTGTTCTCAAAATGCTTTGGGAATGAGCAACATTCTCACCAACACTCTGTTTGGTTGTAGTTAAACACATGCCAAAATGAAACTCTAATCTTTCTGTGGAGTAGCAAAATCTTTTCTGTGGCTCCTCTGTTTTGAAAACTGGCCACTGAGAAGTAGAGGTAGTTAATCTACCTCTGTTGCCTCGTATGAGTGAAACAAGAATGAAGGTGATTCTTGCTCTCTGGTCTTACATAGTTCATAAAGTCAATTATTTCCTGGGTCTGTGACTTGTCCAGATCCTCCTTCTTAGTTCACAATTATTTAGGAATCCAACAATGCTAACTAATTTCATCTGAAAGAAAATGTCTGATACTGGTATCTCCTGTAATCAAAGAAAAATATATTGGAAAGAACAAAAGAATGAAAGAAAGAAAGACAGAGAGAGAGAGAGAGAGAGGAAGGAAGGAAGGAAAGAAAGAAAGAAAGAAAGAAAGAAAGAAAGAAAGAAAGAAAGAAAGAAAGAAAGAAAGAGAAAGAAAGAAAGAAAGAAAGAAAGAAAGAAAGAAAGAAAGAAAGAGAAAGAAAGAAAGAAAGAAAGAAAGAAAGAAAGAAAGAAAGAAAGAAAGAAAGAAAGAAAGAAAAAAAGAAAAAAAGAAAGTCAGTTAGTCAACATGAGTCATATTCCCAGTACTTGATGATAGGGATGGAATCTCTTTTATTGAAAAGAGAAGCTTGAGCACAGGCTTACTTTTGTGGGGTGATTTTTAACTGCAGTCGAAACTCCTGGATGTTATGTTTTAGAAATAGTACTTTATTTCTGCAGTCTTCCTCATAAAGATCCAGAATCACAGCTGACCATAAGAAAAAAATCATTAGACAATTCTCAATTGAGGGGCATTTTGTAAAATATCTAACTAGCACTTCTAATAACCCTGAATGTCATCAATAGCAAAGAAAACCAGAGAAACTCTCACAGCCAAGTAGAACATCAGGAGACCTCACAACTGAAATCCTCCAATGGAAGGGGATCCTTGAATAGAGAAAGGATCTTAGATAAGAGCTAAAAGTATGGACTCGAGTCAGTAATGATAGGTCAATAGTCTGTACAAAGTATACCATAGGAATGTCAGATGCTAGGGAAAATGAATGCCAGATATATGGGGATTCAGAACTATATTTTCAATACATTTGTGAATCTAAACATGTTCAAAAACAAAGTTTATCTCAAAAAAAACTGATTGTAATCTATGAGATTCAGGAGTTTAAAAATCCAACAGAAAGACAAAACTTTCAGAAAAAAATGGTAGAAAGTCACCTTTTGAAGGTGACTATGGTATAGTGAAGGGGCAAGAAGCATCAGTCCAGATTGCAGAATCCAAGAGACAGAACATGAAGGAGTGAAAATTAATGGATCAAAATGAAAACATTATATGGGACATTTAAATGATGAAGTGGAAAAGTACCGTTTGTTTAATAATTTCTTGGGGAAGTAATGATTGTACATAGAAGAGTAAGTAAACCCAAAAGGCAGTAATTTACTTCTTGGAAACAAAATATATATATATAAGAATGAAATTCAGTTATGTCATTATGTTACATGATTTTATTCAAGGGAATACAATTTTGTAGAATCATGAGTTGGCATAATTTTAGATAAAAAACACTTATGCTAATATTTACTAGAATGATAACTTCAATGGGCATCCTAACTCAATCTTAAGAAACTGAAATCATTTTTTTTTTGGTAATTTGAGAAATTATGGTCAACTAAATGAGATATCTTCAAAATATTTCAAAATATTTGCTGACAAGTAGCTGAAAGCTCAGCACCTAGGGACTAGATTAAAAACAACAGTAAAAACAAATGGTACAGTCTACATTCTGCCTAACACTGAGGGAATATATAAGAAGTCCTGGAACAAGAAAGAAAAATTTAAAAAAATGATTCCTGCTAAAAGAATCCCTTCATAATGGCTAGAAATCTTCAATATTGAGAATAATTCCAGGGCTAAAGGCTACAGAATTTTTCTTTTCATTGCTACTGCATAATGCCTGGAAGAAATAAAACTACCGACAAAAATAGACTTTTAAAATAGCATTCAGATTTTCTATTAACAAAGCTCCAGCAGGGATAGATTGAAGAACATTTACAGGAAGCCAGACACTATGGCCTAATGGAGAATAGCTCAGAAAATCAGCTCATAATAAACTTCTATTAAATTTTAGTTATAGCAAATATGAAGATAATCCGAAGAACCTTCAATTCACTATACTTCTGAGTGGCCTTCCTAAATTCTCAGTTTTATGAAACTAATCAGGTCTGAAGGAAAATAAATAATTAGCACATTCTGAAAGCATAATGCAGTATTTCTGCAATACTTTTGGGATGGCAGTGTATGGAGTTCAGCAGGTTTACAATACAACCCAATTTCTAGGGAAATTATTTAATGACGGTTTTTAAAGTCTATAAAATGTCTTCAATGTGTATGGCAAATGAAGAAACATTAATTTAAGGAAATCTACTAAATTTTGGCAGAAACATATCAAGTCTGTAGCATTGAACCTGCTTTATCTGGGTTCAAGAATCAAGCATGTAGCCAAGAAAAAAGCTGGATTTTTTTCTGTACCCAGTCCCAGAGCTATGATTTTACTCTGGGAGTGACAGACTGTCAACATGGATTCTCATCACATTTCCCAGCTTCGGATACAGAATCACTATTTCTGAAGCAGGTGTAGCAGAGAGGACTAAACTTCAATTATGTCCAATCCCAAGTATAGCACCAAAACGTTACTCCAGACCCATCAGGGCAAGGATACTGGAACCTGATCCTGTCACTCTAGCTCTCTTATGGAGCAGAGATTCCACATTTTTAAGAGCAAACTGGGAAGACTGGAGATTGTTACTGCTACCATCTCCACCCCAATGCTTTCTCATACAGTGAGAATATTTCAATAGGAAAAGTGACTCCTGACTCCCCTTTGCTGAGGTGATTCAGGTACTCTTGCTAGGGGGGAGAAAGGCCCAAAGCACAAAGGGCTCTACAGCTCTGTTGAAAAGGATACACATTGCTTGGAACAGAATGCAAATCCTTGTCTAATTATGCTATTGAAATTAATGAAGATCTGGAGAATACTTAGAGCAAAATTACAAAGTCATTTGAGATCAAATAAAATGAGAAAACAGGATACAGAAGCACAAGGGGAAAATGTTAGCTATCCATCACTGGCAAAATACCCAAGGGAGGGATAGGAAAATAACAAGAAGAAATCATACCAAACCAACTAAGACCCAGAGAGGCAAACATTCAATCCTAGCTGCTCTACATTCATGTGGGTAGCAGAAAATGAGATCCAAAGTGCTTGAGCACCCCACTCCTATACCTTGCTGGCTGCATTCACCATGACCTCTCTCTATGCTAGCTCTGATAGACCAACACACTACCTTGGCTCACAGACTTTCCCTTGAAATCCCAGCAGAAGCACCTAGTACCCCATCACTCATACATTCCACTTACCTGCAAACTGACATAACACGAAAGATAGAAAAGTGTGTCACTGGCAAAAACAGTAACATAATCCACATGAATTATGGATGCAGCAACTTCTGGAGTTCTTGGCTAACTGAACGCAGGGAAATATATCCAAGGGAAATAATTCCCTAAGTGATCCTGTGCAAGCAAAGTGAACAAGGACTCTCTCCTTAAAAAATAAAACTTAAAAAAAAAAAATGAGCCTATAATGGGTGTGGTCTTGCTGATTGTTGAGAGGCTCTCACGACATTTTATTATCTGCTGTCCCAGTATTTTGAACTTGTTTTTATTTTAATGACCTCAATCTTTTCACCAACTCTACCCTAAATTTAAAGTTGCGGCCACAACTTTAAACTCACTCCTTTTCCGATCAAACCGCAAAATTTCCACATTATTCTCTCTGAGTTTTGCTCCTATGCTCCTCATCCCCACTCTAAAATTGGCTAAAATAACCAGTAACATCCATTCTATATCTTGAATGTTGTATTACTTTGAAAGTTATGCCATCAGATAAACTGTTTCATCACCTTTATTTTTTTTATTGGTTGTTCAAAACTTTACAAAGCTCTTGACATATCATATTTCATACATTAGATTCAAGTGGGTTATGAACTCCCATTTTTACCCCAAATACAGATTGCAGAATCACATCTGTTACACATCCACATTTTTACATAATGCCATATTAATAACTGTTGTATTCTGCTACCTTTCCTATCTTCTACTATCCCCCCTCTCCTCCCCTCCCATCTTCTCTCTCTACCCCATCTACTGTAATTCATTTCTCTCCTTGTTTTTTTTCCATTCCCCTCACAACCTCTTATATGTAATTTTGTATAACAATGAGGGTCTCCTTCCATTTCCATGCAATTTCCCCTTTCTCTCCCTTTTCCTCCCACCTCATGTCTATGTTTAATGTTAATCTTTTCTTCCTGCTCTTCCTCCCTGCTCTGTTCTTAGTTGCTCTCCTTATATCAAATAAGACATTTGGCATTTGTTTTTTAGGGATTGGCTAGCTTCACTTAGCATAATTTGCTCTAATGCCATCCATTTCCCTGCAAATTCCATGATTTTGTCATTTTTTAGTGCTGCCTAATACTCCATTGTGTATAAATGCCACATTTTTTTATCCATTCATCTATTGAAGGGCATCTGGGTTGGTTCCACAGTCTAGCTATTGTGAATTGTGCTGCTATCAACATTGATGTGGCAGTATCCCTGTAGTACGCTCTTTTAAGGTCTTCAGAGAATAGTCCGAGAAGGGCAATAGCTGGGTCAAAACGTGGTTCCATTCCCAGCTTTCCCAGGAATCTCCATACTGCTTTCCAAATTGGCTGCACCAATTTGCAGTCCCACCAGCAAATGTACCAGTGTACCCTTTTCCCCACATCCTCGCCAGCACTTGTTGTTGTTTGACTTCATAATCGCTGCCAATCTTACTGGAGTGAGATGGTATCTTAGGGTGTTCCATCACCTTTAACCTCAGACTCTACAAAGTCTAAGGGTATGAACAAAAATATAGACAAGATCTTTGCTGGAATGAAGCTCATGTGACCTGTAGTCCTATTTTTTTTTTTTTTTGGTTGCTCAAAACATTACAATGATCTTGACATATCATATATCATACATTTGATTCAAATGGGGTATGAATTCTAATTTTTCCCACATGTACAGATTGCAGGATCACATTGGTTATACATTTGTAATAGAGACTTCATTTCCATATGAAACTTCATCAACATGGCCTTTACTGTTTAAATTCCTAATTGACATTCTGATTTTTGAGTTCTTCCTAACCCTAGAAACACTCATTAATCTTCACCTCTACCATTACAGGCTTTCTCTGCCTACTTCTACAAATTTCCCCAAACTCCTGGATACCAATTCCAAATACTTCTATACCATCATTACATATAGTCATGGCAATGGCACCACCACTGACAGTTTTCTACAAGGATACGTAATCAACTTAAATTTAAGTGATGATACTATAAGACTCAAATAAAATGTAATTTAGGCAATATGTATTTCAATAATCTGTCCTCATGACAAATAATCTGTACACATGACAAATAAAAGATAATTGGACTTTGTTAAAATTGAATTAACAACTTCTTCATTTCAAAAGCACCAATTATGTAAGTGAAAAGAGAGCCTACAGGGTGAGAAAATATGATTAAAATTTATGCATGACAAGAGATTGTATTTAAAGTATACAAGAACATTTACTATTCTCCAGTAAAATACAACACAATCAAGAAATCAAAGAGGTAAGGTGAATTCACATTTTCCCAAATAATGTATATAATGGGCAATGAGCACATGAAAGTATAATAAAAAGTATTAGTCACTATAAAAATGCAAATAAAAATCACACTAAGGACAGCTATAATCAAAAGGTAGATAGGTAAGTTTTCAAGTATTTGGGGGCTGATCAAGGAAATGTGTAACCAATAGAAGTGGTAACACATAAGTCTTATTAGTAGTGCTTGCACAGTGTTCTCTTATTTATTGAGACCACCCATAGGATTAAGGTAAGGGTCATTGTTCACAGGGGAAGTGAATAAGGGAACTTGAAGGCAATAAGAGGTACAGAGAAATGATTTACACATTTGGAGGAGAACAAGAGGAGTCCCAGGCAATAAGAGATATAGAGATACGATTTATCTATTTAAGTGATATCACTCAACTTCATGACCAGGGGTCTCTGTTCCAATGAGCTCCAAAGGGCTGCAGAAGTTTAGGATTTATAACCACAAAAATATAAAGCAACCTGGTAACAATGTAGAAGGCTCACACTTGGCTCATTCATATGACACCATGTAATGGAGTGTTAACAGTGAAAAGATATACAGCACATGCTATATAACATAGATGAAACATTAAAATGTTATGCTAAGTGAAACAAATTAATCACAGAAGACCATGATACATGCTGCATGGATTTCATTTTCATTTTGTATAAAATATCCTGACTCAGCAAATACACAAAGCTAGAAGGTAAATTGGAGGTTGCCTGAGGCCAGTATTTCAAATACAGCTTGGGGAATAATTACTAATGGGTCTCATCAGCTTTTTGTAGGCAGTGGTATGTTTCAGTATTAGACTGTGGATGCTGGTACATATGAACATACTAATGAAACATTGCATTTTATACCTTCAGTGGATGAATTGTGTGGCATGAAAGCTGTATCATAATAAAGCTGTTGTAAATTTGTTTAGAAAAATAATGACTAGATGACACACTTTATACTCAAGAGTTTGGGCTATCACTAAGGGACCTGCAGTTGTCTTTGCTGTGGAAAGTAAATTGAATAAAACAAGACCCCAGTGTATTAATCAATGTAATATTTTATAAGACTTTAATCAGAGTCTTGCTCAGTATTTGAGAATGTCCCTAAAGATTTACTTACTGTAGCACCTTTCCTATGACTACTTAGGCTTCATATAAACCATTTAGAGTTGAATAGAACCATCTAAGTAGGAAAAATCCCAGTTTTTGCTTTATCTGTGCTGCAGAAGGCAATCAAGAGGCAAATTGTTAACACAGATCATTTTCTTTAAACAAAGGCAATGCACTTAGGTGAAAGAGAAGTCTGAATCTATGCCTTGGCTTATTTGTCAGACTAAGCCATGGAAGCCCATATATGTGTGTGTGTGTGTGTGTGTGTGTGTGTGTGTGTGTATACAAAAATAAATAGCCTTTGAGTTGGAAACTAGATGACATGCTACTCTTTACAGAGAACAAAAAAGCTTTGAAGAATGAGAATATTTAAAGAGTTGTGACTTCTTTTCTCCATAAGATCTCCAGAAAAACTTACTCTAGGGTGAAAATGAGGTTGAATTTAGCACAAACTACGTTTTCAGAGAAATATGTGGAAGTAATGAGAGACCATCAGAACCTTAAAGAGGTCACATGGTGTACAGGTAGGTGGGTGTGTAGAGAGGAAGAAAAAAGGAAGAAGAAATTGTGCAGCCAGATTTGGACTTGGGGTATATTTTAATAAACATTAAGAGAACGCAAAATGACCAACTTCATATCAGTACAAATTTCAAGATGCACAATAGCAGCTACAAAGTTATCAGTAGGATTTTTAAAAGACAATATTTTATTTAACAAAGAAAAGTATGTTGTATTTATTAATCAGTATTTTTAAAATGTTTAGATTCCTAAACCTAAAATACCTGAAAAGTGATCCTTGTGATTTTTTTTTTTTTTAAGGGGTGGGGGAGGGATAGTCAGAGATACACTGAACACTACAGGTAGAAAATTTTAATTTTCAAATGGAAAAGAGAAATGTTGGTGGCAAATGTACTTGAATGTATTAATCCCAGACAATACTGAGATAGTATAAGACAACTTTCTTTAGAATTTGCTTTGTATTCTTCTGTAAGTTTAACTCTTGATGTGCCTCATTTTGAAGCTTCAAATATAAACCTACAAAAATAATATACAATTCCCCAAAGTCTTACCAGAATATTATCACTATGATGTCCATATCTATTATATTGCCATATCTATTATATGGTCATATCTATTATATGGCATAATATATATTATATATATAATATATAAAACATCTATAGCTATCACTTAAATATGTACATGTATAATTACATACTTTATATAGAGAGAAATCATTCTATCTTTAAATAACATTTCCTAATTATAAATTAGTCTATTACACTCTTGAAGATGTCCCTGCTCATCATTGCCCTCCTTATCTTTATATACCACAGAGGAGGAGACCTAAGGGGTTCTTTTTTTGCAGGGCAGGGGCTGTCTCATAATTTCTGACCTCATACGTGGATTTAAGTTGTTATTGCAGAGGGCTGACTACAAAAGAAGCACACTAGGGTCCCTTCCACCATATCCACCTTCCACCATGTGATGAGACAAAAAGAGGTCCCACACGAGATGCCACACAATGGTAGACAAATAGGTAGACACCTATTTGCCACTCATAAGGTAGGGAGCTCTGACATCACCTTTCCAAACAAGGAACAGACCCTGAGCTGCACTGCTCGTCGTCGTGAGGCTCTGAAGAAGTGTTCCCAGGGTGACTTGTTCACACCCCTCACTCTCATGAGTAATGAATACAGCATTTCGGCAGATGCCTGCTCTGACTTTCAATTCTCAGAGACGGCAGATGGGTGACAGAACAAGAAAAACAAAACCCTACTTCCGTGACAGCTTCTAATCTTGGATCTTGATGTATCCTGTCTCACGGAATTAGATCTAAAACCCTTTCTCTCTTATTTATTTATGCACTATTACTATTATTTTTCTTCTTTTACCTTCTCCCTCTCAGGAGTTGTTTTCGAATAGTTAAAAAATATGTTCATACTGAACTCTAAAGGATGATGCAGATAGATACCTTTCATTCTTGCAGTTAAAGGAATGACAGAGGGGAAAAAAGGATCTTAACATCTTTGCAGCTGTTCTTACTCACAGATATCCTCAAATGATAAATAAACTGCCCTCTATCTGCTGTTGTGAACACATAGACAAATATTGATTTGGACAGATGCGCTGGGCTTTTCTTTAATTTCATAAATTTCTTTGTGTTCCCTCTTTATTGCCATGAGACTCCTTATTACTTTTCATGCAGCTAACCATTTATTGCTTTTTAGACAGCCAAAGCCAAATTCCCCAAACTAGATTTTTTAACAGATTAATACATCTCTTCAAGAAATCTATGTCATGCTATTGTTTCATACTCAGTCACTCTGAACTCAACGTTTTTTATATGACAGACAGAAATAGCTCTTCCATATCTAATTTGTTTTCAGAAAGTAACATTTTGTATTTATCCAAGTTTAAATTCTTTTGTAGTGAATTTGTTTTTTGCATATGCAATAACAGGGATATAGAGGTATGTTTACTGGTGACACTGTATACTTAAGGGAAGTCATGTCTTTTTTCAAGTTAGAATTTCATAATAAACATCAATTTGTTTAGATATTGCAGTTTAAATCATTATGATTAGGAAGAAAAATCAATAATGTATTTTTAAGGGTAGTGTTCACTGAATCTAATCCCAGACACAGTCCTTGATAAGGCCACACTTTAGGTGAACTTACAGTGGAATGTTATAAAAAAAATTAATGGCAAATCCACAGCCTTAAATTTGAGAAACTAATCATCAGTTATAGAAACCTTGCAAGAAAATACATGTATCATCTATACTATACTGTGTATGTCATGCCAAATTAGAAACTACTAAAAAATAATTGACTATCAAACAAGCACTTTCAGTTTCTTCATAGCTATATTAATTAAATAATGTAAAAATTAGTAACATCTTAAAAGTTTTTAAATCTAGTATTTAGCAATGTCTATATTTTGATGTACCTACACATAAGAAAATATTTATTTGGAAAGGGTATTGTTTCATTTTGAGTCAGTTGAATGGAGAAAGGTAGAAATGGAAAAAAAATACAAAAGGAAGAAAGAAGAAAATAAACTTGAAGGTGGTTGTTTTTTCTTTTTAGTTTAAATCTAAAAATGTTTCCTAAAGAGTTTATATTCTAGGCTCTACAGCAACATGTAGCAGCGACAAATTGGATTATGGGACCTATAACCCCATCAGTGGATATGAATGGATTACTTGATGGTAACTTGAGGCAGGTGGGCCATGACTAGAGGAATAGGTACTGAGAGTCACTTGGATGACATCTGTCCTTGGTACCTTCTTTTCTTTCTCTCTACTTAAAGGTTACCAAGATGTGAGCAGCTTTCCTCCATCATGCCCTTCAGCCAGGAAGTTTCTCCCTTGGAGCTAGCTGACCATGGATTGAGACCTCTGTACCCATGACACCCCCCCCCCCGCCCCAAACCCTTTTTCCTCTATTTTTGTCAGTTATTTTGGCTATACACAGAAATTGGTACTAAGACTTGTGGTTACTGATATGACAACACCAGACTACATGGTTCAGAAGCATTTGGAACTGGATTGTGTGGGTGTGAGTGGGGGGTTGGAATTATTTGGAGATTCAGAATGGAGAAGCTACAGCATTACTGCAGTCATAATTAATGAATAATTCTGGTGGTAGATCAGAAGACCAGAAGACCAAAAGTAATGTGCACTGTAATGATGGAACTCGTGAAGCTCAGAATGGAGGGAGGACTCAGTTAGGAACTGGACTACAGGCTACACATATGACATTCTGCAAAGAACTTGTCTTTATATCCTTCATGTCCTGAAACTTTCCAAGAGGCTGAATTTAAAGGCAATGGACTAATTAATCTGGTGGAGAAAATCTTAAGACATCACAGCATTCAGGCAGTGATATAGGTTTTGATGGCAGCTTTTATCCAGCTTTACTGTGATAAAAGGGAGTAGGAAGCAGAGAGAGAATATTCAGAAAATTTGCTATTTGACAATAAATCACAAGCAAAATTGGGACCAAGGAAGGTGAAAAGATTACAGTCACTAAAGAGATTCTAATTACTTTCACAGAAACAATAGGAAGAATGTTTGAGGGCATCTCAGGAATGAGCCATAGCATACACAGACTGGTAAAACTCAAGGGTATAAAGTTAAAAAAAGTTCAAGACCATGGGAGTGTCCTAATTGCACAGGGGTCCCTATGAAGGTCTATTCCAGGACTCATTTCAATGGGCTCAGAAACCCAAGAATTCAGAAGCTGTTGCACACAAGGTCCAAGTGTGTCTGGCTACTGCTTTAGCTGATGGCAGACCTTGGTATCATCCAGATGGTGCTTGTTCTGTAGAAATACAGGATATTGGAGTTACGGGGTCACAGAGGCTTTGAAGGAGATACCAAATGAAGGCCTGGAAGGTTAGGCATAGTGTAGCAGGATTGGAATTTCTGCAGGAAATTACTGAGGGCCAGGTGTGAAGGTGTGTGTGAAGTAAAAGTCCCAATGGAGACCACTGGTTTTAACAGATGTCAGTAACATGGAATCTCTGTCAAGGATAGCTGTACTTAAACAAATTCTAGCAAAAAGGAAATCCATGTGAGTTACAACAATAAGGCCATAGGGATAGAGGTATGCAAGTCCTTTGGAGATCCTATCTTGATCCCATGTGTCCCAGATGATGGACGTGGAACTATAGGGATTTAATGTTTGCATTTCTGGGTTTCACTCTGATTTTGGTCCCATTCCTTTTTTTGCAACACTCCTATTTCTCTCTTTTGGAATGTGAAAATATTGTATATTGGATGCATGTAACTAACTTTTGATCTTTGCAAGAACTCTTAACTAAGAATTTTCCTTGAGTCTCAGGACAGACTTGGAAATGGACATTTGAGCAATGCCAGAACTGTCAAAACTATGAGATTCTTGGAGACAGACCAAATATATTTTGCATTGTGAGATGAACATGAGCTTTCTGGGGAATGGGTAGAATGTTATGGTGTGAGTCTAGAAATATCTCCCAAATGTTCATATGTTAGGAAATATAGCAATGTTGATTGGGGAAAATATCAGAGTTTGAAAGTTTTAATCTCATCAGTGAATTAATTCACTTGATCAATTAATAATTTTAATGGATATATGGGTGATGATGTTAAGCAGGTGAGACATGGCTGAAGGAAACCCATTAATGGGAATGTGATATTAGTTTATATCTATCCTTGGCACTTCCTATCTTTCTCTCTGCTTCCAGGTTACCATGAGGTAAGAAGCTTTTTTCACCATCCCATTTGGTCATTATATTTCTCCCTTGCAGTAGCTGACCACGAATTAAGAACTCTAAAACTATAAGTCAAAAATAAACTTTTAGTTCTCTATGTTATCATTATCAGGTAGTTTGGTCACTTTAATGAATAGCTGATGAACACAATTGTTCTATTTTTAGCAACTGTGCCCTAGAAGGAAGGATTCCCTAAACAAATTAACAATAAGATATGTGTCCTGATAATCTCAAGAATATGTATATTTTAAACATTGGGTGGTATTACCAGATTGGCTTTCAATGAAGGTAAACATTGGTACTATTTCACTAAAATAATAAGAAAACCTACAATTTTTATCCTCTAGAATTCTTTCTACTTCTAGGCTTTCTGATCTTTATAAGCTAATGACAGTTGAGATTTATAAATTAGTTTTAATTTCACTTTATAAATTATCACAGTGGTTTCTCATCAATCGTCTATCTATATTTCTAATGAATGCAAGGCATTCAACAATTATATGTATTTATTTATTACTTTTTGTACATTCTTTTACTGGAAAATATACCAGAGTTTCTATAAGCAAATATTCCACAACTTGTGTGGCTAATTTTTTTTTTCTTACATTTCAGGTAACTAGAAGTCTGAAATTTAGATTTTGCAGGGTTGGTTCCTTTCCTTGGTAATGAGAAGACTCTGGTTCATGCCCACCCCCAACTTTTTTTTAGCTTCTAGTAGCTTTTGCTATTCCATGACTTTTATAAAGCACTCTCTTTGTACCTTTACATTATCATATATGTGTAGATGATATAAATGTCTTACTTTTTTATATTTATGGGAATTATATCTATTCTCTGATGTTTTCATCTAGTACTATTATTTTATTTTTGTCAATTTTCAGTCCTTGGAATGTATTTAAAGATACAGAATGATGGAGGTATTCATCTATACTTTATCAAACAAACATGCCAACTGCCCTAATATCTTTTAATAAATAATACATGTAATAAAGATGTATAATAAAATGTAAGTGAAAATTTATTAAATGTGCAAGTTAATATTTATTGAATGTTTCTTTTATAAAATATAGGCAGTCTTCTAAAATCTTTATATTATTATTCATTCACCTTTTTCAAAACAACTATATTGTTTTTTTAATATATACATATATTTAAATATATATATATATATATATATATATATATATATATATACACACACACATATATATTTGGTTGTTGATAGTTGTTTATTTTATTTATTTATATGTGGTGCTAAGACTCAAACCCAGTACCTCACACATGCTAGGGAAGTGCAATACTGCTGAGCCATAACCCCAGCCCTGATGGACCTTTATTTTTTATATGCAGTGCTGAGGATCAAATCCAGTGCCTCACACATGCTAGGAAAGTGCTCTACCACTGTACCACTGAAGCTCAAACCCAGCTCAATATATGTATATATATATATATATATATATATATATATATATATATATATATATATAAAGTTGTTGATAGGCCTTTATTTATTTATTTTTTAATATATGGTGCTGAGAATTGAACCTAATACCTCACACATGCTAGGCAAGTGCTCTACCACTTATCCACAACACCAGACAGACTATATTGTTGTTTATCTGCATTTTATATACCAGAAAACAGAGAGCTTGACTTGTCCTGCATGTTGCAAACATGCAAAGGTTCCATGCGTTCAATCTCCCTAGTTAAGAAAATATTTAAGACATCCTCATGCTCTGGAAAAGAACATTCCTCCAACAATTTATACAAATATTGTTTTTCCACCAGGTAATAATATTTTTGTACTACTATTTGCCTCTTTCCTCCTCTGCTCTCCACCAAATACATAAAGGATGTCAAAACCAGCCCTTAAGAAATGTCAGAGAATGAAATTTCTGTATTTCATGCTATATATCTACTTAAGCATCTTAAGATTTTGAGCAAAATAGTATGCATTGGGCTATCTTCAATGTAAAGGGCTTACTTCATGTATGACACCAAACTAGGATATTAATTACTTCAGTAAAATTATATTTTAAACCTTGATGTATTAAAAACAATTTACAAGATTTTTATAATAACTCCAAGAAAAAGCTGATACAAAAATCAGGTGAGAATATGGATCTTGCTATGTGTATTACTATTACTCGTCTATCAGTATGACTTTAGGATAGACAATGGATGTAAACACATAACTATGTGTCATTATAGCTGCAAGCATATAAATGAGTTATAGGCATAAGATGAGACACTATAAAGCAATCAAAAGTAATGGAGTTACATGTAGCCACACTATAGTGTTGAATGAAAAATCATGGTACACAAGAATATTTTTAACAGTGACAATGTTTGAAATTTAAGAATCATGCAAAATCATAATGAAATTTTATCACATTCATCTAAGGAATGGCATGAGAAGACACAAACACCCTTGAATGCCTATTTCTAGATGTATGGAGGCATGGAGAAGAAGGGTGATGGAAAAATCCTATACATTATACAGATTTGATAAGTATTGCATTGTGCAATGATGACAGTAAACTATGATGTGAAGTATACAATCAATTCAGGTTTGGTAATATGTGTTCTGACAGAAAGTGAAAAGCAGCTGGGAGTACATAATGTGGGCAAGGCAAGCCCAGAGTCCAACATTTAGACATGGAGTGGTTCTATTGCCACAGAAATGCCATCCTGTGTCATAACACAGATGAAAAATGATGACAGACTGCAGAAACCTTCAACATAATAATGTGTCTTATATCACATTAGGCTCATAATGAAATTGGAAAGGACTTGAAGAATTAATCAATGTTTTTTTTCCAGCAACTCTGATGAGAAAATGAAAATGTTATACATGAGTACCATATTAATTTTAAAAGTACAAACACATTACTGATTTGGGATAATTATTATTCAATATTAGTATGTATAATTTAAATAAGCATCTTAAAATTTACCATTCAGTTAATAGAATGTTTTGAATCAAATACTTGACAAAATATCATCATTAGTATGTGTACAAAACAATTGACTGTGATATTATGCTACTTCTTTTTGAAATTTGGAGACCACTCTTCATGTATCTCTTATGTTTCTTCACATTTTCACACAAATGAGATACTGACTACATTTTTGAATCTGGACTGTCTTTTCAAGGATAAAAGATAGAGATGGCATCTTTCACTGGTGCAAAGGGCAGGTCTACTTACAGTCTCAGGCGATAGAGATAAAATCTCCCTCTAGAACAAAAGTCAAGCAGGTTTACTGCCCATTATAAATGATTCAAACTTTCTAAGCTCAGGGGTCTTTCCCAGTAATGCAACTCATTATGAGTGCAGGTGTTACTTGGTCCTTTTCATATCACCTGCGGGATTTGAAGCTCAGAGAACTGACACAAGAAAATGCTGATACATTGGCTACTGCTGTCAATGTGAGTAATGAAGTATATTGTCTCTGACCTGTGAATCTCATGCCTTCTACCATCATCCATGAAACTGGCAGTCTTACTTTCAAATTGCAGGAAGGCTAAAATCTTGCATATCACTGGTCTTGGAAATATTCAAGAGTTAAAACATTGGTACTCTATACTTTAATTTTTTTCATCATCTGCAACCGTATCAAAAAGAGTATATTTTATTTATCAACAAAGAGATTCCTTAGGTTATCCAAGTTGTTAAAAGGGGAAAAAGTCCACTTTTAGTGTGCCACCATGAATTCTGCACAAGTATTTGAAACAGTTACTAAACTATATTATGTGAATTAAGTAATTCAGAATGTTGGCCAAATCTAAGATGACTGAATAGGGAAGAATTGTATTTACATCCACCACAGGAAAGAACCAGGACAACAAATAAGCAACTGAAGCAGAATGCGGGAACTCAGTGGGGAGTAATGAGAACTGAAGAGAAAAGCACAGAGACTTCCTGTGCCAGTACACAGTGAAGAACATAGTGGACTATAGCCTTGATCCTATCTCCTCTGCCAGGAGAAGTTAACTGGGAAAGCAACACTGATCTCCATTATCACTACAGATTGGCAGTTCTAACTATGTAAGAATTCCATAGTCCTCATATACTTTAAGTTCACATGGGGGAATTCCTAAGGTCCCTGTAACTACTTTTCTCCAAAAGAAAAAAAAAAAAGTTACATTGAGTACCAAGTCCTCAGAACCCAAGTTGCTATTGTATGTTACCAGTTTCAAGACAGAGCTATTGCTAGATACATTCTGCTCTAGGAGTAATGAGACAGCTCCAGCATTCCTGCTCCTCAAAGTCCCAGATCTGGCCCAAACCCAACAGAGTGAGAGGATAGGCCCTTAAGCAAATGGTTATTTAAGGATTGCAGCTACAAACAACATCAGTCAAGCACAGAGTGGGGCCTGAGACCATGCACCTTTGGAATGCTACATTCTCTGAAAAGTTACATCAATACCTTCACAAGCATCTGCAGTCTAGATTATTGAGGTTTTCATAAAAACTGCTTCTATAGATTATAACTACAGCAATTGCACAGAGGCTATACTTTTGAAAACTAATATCAAAGAACTCATGCAACTGACACCTGATATCCCATCTAAACAAAAAATTCTTCCTGAGAAAATTTTAATCCACAGAATCGAAAAAGGTGACTGCTATACCAGGTATGCAGGAATCAACATAGGATCACAAGAAAAAGAAAAGGCAAGAAAGCATAGTATCTTTAAAGTAACAATATTTTTCCCCAAAAATGATCCTAAGGAAACTAAACAAAATATAAGAATATTCACATAGAAAATTCGACGAAAAGAAGAAAATAATTGATGGTATGAATGAAAAATTTACAACACCCATAAATCATGATAAAGAATCAACTAGTAATCTTGGAACTGAAATTTTCAATTCAAGAAGTATACCTACAGCCTATACCAAGCAGAAGAAATAATTTCTAAACTTGACGATAGATCTTTTGATAAACTCAGACAAAAAGCAAACAAACAAAACAAAAAACAAAAGACCTAAACTAAAAATAATGAGGAAAAATTATGGGACTTACAGAACAAAATATTTTTGCCTTATGAAAGTTTTAAGAGGAGAAAAGAAGGTAAAATATATTAAAACTATTTAAAGAAATGATAGATAAAAAATATCTTTGAAAAGATATTAAAGAAAAGGGCTTTCAAGTGAGCAATACCATCAAACTCCTATTAGATAAATTGGACTGGAGAAAAGAAGGTAAAATATATTAAAACTATTTAAAGAAATGATAGATAAAAAATATCTTTGAAAAGATATTAAAGAAAAGGGCTTTCAAGTGAGCAATACCATCAAACTCCTATTAGATAAATTGGACTTTCAATTTAAAAGAAACTGTAGAAAGAGAAAAAGAATGTCATTATATATTGAAGGAAGCATCAATTTGGCAAGAGAATTTAAAAATTGTAAATATATGCATACCCAACTCTTCATGAATTGAATACATTTAAAAAATGTTATTATATCACAAGTTACAGAATCCAGTATCATAACAGTTTGGGATTTTATTTAGCACAATACTTTCATTGATGGACAGATCATCTGGAGAGAATATTGACAAAGTCAAATCAGAGTTGATATATATACTATATATAACATATCAGAGTTGATATATATACTATATATATCATATATAGCATATCAAATGGAGTTAATTCATATACAGAATATTTCATTCAAAAATTGATGAATATACGTTATTCTCCTTAAGCCCATGAAACAATCTCCAAGACAGACCATATGTTAGGCCATAAGAGAGCATTAATATATTTTTAAAACTTGAAATCATATCCTGTATCTTCTCTAATTATAATATTAAAACTAGAAATTGACAAGAGGAACAATGGAAAACATAAAAATAAGTGAAACTTACGCAACATGCTTCTAAACAGCAAATAGGTCATTAAGGAAATTAAAAGGGAAATTAAAATTTTTCTTAAAACAAATGAAAATGAAAACAATATTTTAAAATCTGTGTGATAGCAGCAAGAGTACAAAAAGGAAAAATTATACATGAAAATATAAAAAAAGAAAAAAGGCTTCAAATAAACAACCTAAGAATGTACCTCAATGACTTAGAAAAGCAAGAACAAATTAAACACAAAATTCATAGAAAATAAATAATAAAGATCAGAGCACTATTATGTTTTCTCTCATATGTGAAAGTGTCACGGATAAAAAGGGGGTAAAACTAATGTCATGAAAGTAGATAGAAGACCATTAGGTAGAGAAAGAGGATGTGGAAAGGAGAGGGATGCTTGAAGAAGTATTGGGGATTTGACCCTATGTTTTTATGTATATACAAACACACCATAATACAACCCACCATTCCTTATAATTAACATGAACCCACTTTTAATACACCGAATTAAAAGTCAAATTTTGCGTGAACATACTTTATACACAGAGTTACTAAAAACTCTGCTCTAAATGGGTAATAATGAGTGTAATGCATTCCACTATTGTCATGTATGTAAAAAATAAATTTAAAAATAAAAGCATAATGTGTCTGTCCAGGGGAAAAAAGTCAGAAAAAAAATGAGACAAAAATCAAAACAAAACAAAACACTGAAGATGAAATAGCCAGACATGGTAGCACCTACCAAGAGTTTCAACTAATTCAGAGGCTGATGAGGGATCATCCCTTGAGCTTAGGTATTTGAAGCCAGCCTAGGTTAAATGGTAAGACATTTATCTTAGAAAAAAAAGTAATAAGTAATAAATAAAAATTTTAAAAAAAATTTAAATGAGATTGAAGTGAAAAATGTGAAAACTAAACCTGGTATCACAGAAATATGTAAACGGGTAAAAAACTATTATGCACAATTGTATGGTAACAAATTGGAAAACCTAGAAGAATATATAAATTCCAAGACATATACATAATCTGTCAATATTGCATTAAGAATAAATAGAAATTCTAAACTAGCCAAAAATAAGTAATGAGACTGAAGCAATAATTAAAATTCTCTCATCAAAGTAAAACCCAGGAAGTCTTTATAGTTAAATTCTACAAAACATTTAAGGAAGAACTAATTGCAATTCTCTTAAAGTACTCTAAAAATTGAAAGTGAAGGAACTCTCCCAAACTCTTTTTTATAAGAGCAGCATTATTGTGATAGTAAAACCAGGCAAACTTTCAACAACAACAAAGAAATATACCAACCAATATCCTGAAAAGCATAGACTTAAAAAATTCAATTAAATAGGAGCAAATGGAATTCAAGAGCACATCCAAAATGTTATATGCCATATTCAAATAAGATTTATCCTAGGGATTCGGGTATGGTTCCTCATTCACTGATCAATGAACATCATAACACACCACAATGAAGAATAAAACTCCTTTGATCTTCTCAATAAATGAAGAAAAAGCATACAAGTTTCAACATTGCTTCATAACTAAAACTCTCAGCAAATTATGTATGGAAGGAATATATCCAGCCCAATAAAGCCTATGATATTTATCAATTTTTCTTCACTAAAATAAGATACCTGACACAGGCTGCTTATGAAGAAGAAATTACTTAACTAACATTTGCAGAAGGTCAAGGGCATGGCACATCCATATACTCAGTTCTTGGTTTTACCACACAATGGTGGACAGCAATGGTGTGAGTGGAAGCAAGTTAGTGATTATATCTTAAACCAGGAGGAGACAGACTTGGGTCCCGCATTAATTTTACTTCCAATTTGTCTAATACCTCCCACTAGGCCTCACCTATTAAATGTTGCAGAACAATTCCCAATAACACCACCATGAGGTATGAGTGTACAATCAAAATAGCTCATTGGGTGACAATCAACTATAACAAAACCATATCAGATTTATACGTAAAGCCAACAGTTGACATTATACTTAAATGGGTTAATCCAATTGTTTCCTCTAAGATCTGGAACAAGAGAATTATGCCCACTTTTACATGGTTTTAGAGTAAAAACAAGAAAAATTAGGTAGGAAAGTAAAATAAACAGCATTTATACTGAAAAGGAGAAAAAAATCACATTATCCTTGTTTGTAGATGATATAGTTCTATATGTAGAGGAGCCTAAAGTCTGACCCTAAATCTGTTAGAATTGACAAAAGAATTCAGTAAAGGTACACACTCTAGAAATCAACATATTTTTATACACCAAATTAAAAAATGTTACAGTAAAGCAAATCAAAGAACAATTCCAACACACACACATACACAAACAAAAACACAGTGAACACATAGTAAAAGACCTCTATAATAAAAATGATAATATATTGAGGAAAAAAATTAAAGAGGACACCAAAATATGGAAAAATATTCCATGTTCTTAGTGTGAAAGAATCTATATTATTCAAATGCTCCTACAGATCATTTCCACAATTGGTGGCAATGTAAATTACTATAGCCATTATTGAAAACAGTAAGTAACTTCCTCAAATATCCAACAGCAATCATACGATCCAGTAAGCTCAATACTGGATATTTACACAAAGGTAATACAATTATTTTATCAAAGAGATACCTGCACACCTATGTTTATTACAGCACTACTCAAGATAGACAAATCTAATATCAACCAATGAATCCATAAACGAATGAAAGGATAAAGAAATTATGGAATGTATTCACAACAAAATATTATTTTATATTATAAAAAATAATAACATTCTTTCATTGGCATCAATATGGATAAAACTGAAGGGTGCATTTACATGAAGCAAATCAGCCACCGGAAAAATGCTGCATGTTTTTTTACATTCATTTATGGAATCTAAAAAAAAAACCGATCTCATGGAATAAAACAGCATAATGGTCACTAGAAAGAAGTGTAGTGGGGAAAGTGAATGAAAAGAAGATAAAGAGGCTTAGAATATAGACAGGAGATACTGGTTCTGGTGTTGTATAACTTAGTAACAATATTCTACAAAAATCTATGATATATTTAAGAATAACTATAAAATTATGGTTTCCAAAATATAGAAATGATTGTTCGAGAAAATTAAAATGCTAAGTATCCTGATTTGATTATTACACATTGTGCATATATATATCAAGTTGTCACACTGTATTCCATGAATATGTATATATTATCTGTCAATAAAATATATATTATAAAATGTTAGAGTCTGTAAACAAGTCTGGATGGCACCTGGCATTTTGCAGAGGGAGTGGTTTGTAAAGTAACTCCAGCGAGCCATTAAGTGTGGAGATTCCTTATTGGTTGACAGCTGTATCTAGTTTATGTTAATTAAGATAGGCTGTGTGGAATGTATATATACCCCTCCTGTCCTACAATAAAGGGCTCCCACTCCTGCTGTATCAATCTACACAAGTTGTTCGTGCTTCCCCCCCCCCCCGCCCCCGTTTATTTTGCTACAGCCCCACTGCGGCAATAAAAAGTTCTTTGGAAGAAGTTTGGGGCAAGACTGATTTTTGAGAAGAAATCTTGCCTGATGCTTATCTTTGTCTGAATTAATCACCACATTAAATATAGTCTGACAAGATCTGTTTTCCATTATTTTTTAAAGTGTTTGAAGAAGGGATTGCTAAAACAATGTTAGTAATTTTTGTCATTGGAGAACTGTATTAAACATGTAGTATTTACCCGGATATTTGAATTTCTTTTCTTTTTTTTCATTATGTGTTTTTAATTTAACCTATACTTATTATTTTTTATAATTTTCACAGTCTGATAAGGTAAGCACAAGTCATGTATTGCTATTGATTATTTAAAACATTCATAGCATGAATTGAGATGTGCTAAAAATGTCAATTACGCACACTGGATTTCAAAGACGGTACAAAACTTTAAAATAGCTCATTGATAGTTTTTGTATTGATTGAATATTGAAGTGACACTCTTGATGTATTGAGCTAAATAAGATACATAATTATTTTTTAAAAGTTCCCTCTTATTTTCTTAAATAGGTGGGGATGGTAATTACTCATATCCCATTTCCTGTGATCTCAGGTAAATATTCTTCTGCAGGTAAAGCTCATGCAACAACTCAACATGTAAACACTTGCCAGATGAAATCCTAAGATGATATAGTGATTTGACAATGCATGAATGTGAAATGATACTGTAGTAAAGAGAGATATACCCATAAAAATCAGCCTTCATTTAAAATAAGAGAATATGTAAAGGTTAGGTCAGAGTATGTGGATCATATGCAGCTGCTTCCTCCCCATTTTTCCTGAAACCAACCCTTTAGGCTCTGATCATAAATTCACGAACATTCTCTATACTTTGTTGAATAATTTAATTTAAGTTTCACTTTGTATCTGGCGCTCTTGGTTTGAAGTGAATTTTTCATTTACATAATCACATTCTGCCCACTTGAATATTCCCAACGCAGTTGCACTTTTATATAATATACTTGTTCACCATCTGTCCTCAATTTTGGTCAAGAGATGCTTCATATTTTCTAACACTTCGCATAGCAATTATACCACCCCAAAAGTCATTTTTGTTAATACACATCTTGCTTGTGTACTGTCAATAATACACTTTAGGCTTTTACTGGCTGAAAGATGGCCTTTCTTTGGAAGCTGTGTAGCCACAAAAGATAACTTTCCTATACAGCCATCAATTATAATTTGAAACTTAAAATGCATGTCTACACACATACGTGCTATAATTGATATGAAGGAACTGCTGAAATAAATGACCTTGCGTGTGCCAACATAAATTACAGTAGTTTCTGTCTTGATTTCATATATTTCAATTACAGAATTTATCTTAAAATTATAATGAGATGTATAAGTAATTTAATACCACTCATAATTTGTAAAAAAAAAATTCCTTGGGCAATCCCTTATGAGATTAAAATATGAAATATTTATTTATTTAGAAACTATTTTAGATTATCAGGCAGATTAAACCTCTCTCTTTTTTCTTACCTTCTGGCAATGTGAAAAGTACAATTAAATGTGTATGGTAAATAAAAAAAAAAATTTAAAGGCTTTGAATAGACCAAATATTTTGCCTGAATTTCCTTCAAATACACAGATGTTAGAAATTTTGATATGTCTTGGAGGCTTTCCCTCAGGTCAAACTAGTTTAGTACATTCATATTTGTATATATACACACATTCAATGAAAATCAACAGTTTTGCCTATTCTTATAACACATTTCAAGCTACATGGTTAGTTGTTTTATGGTTAAATTTTCATGAGAGTCACCAAACTAAATGTAATATATCAAATTTGAAACATCAGGAGATTTTACAACTTTTTCTTATTCTTCCAATTAACATTTTGTAAAATTGGTTGATTTTATGGTTATCATGGTCTTTTTGGTGAATACTTAATTGCAAAGAAAAGTGATTTGTGATGGGCATGGAAGCATACACTTGTAATTCTAGCTATGTGGGAAACTGAAGCAGGAGGATCCCAAGTTGGAGGGTAGTAAGGGCAATCCCAAGTTGCAGGACAGTATGGGCGGTATGGAGCCCTCTCTCAAAATAAAAATATAAACATCTGAGGATATATACAGAATTCCTGGGCTTAATCCCTAGTATAAATAAATAAATAAATAAATAAAGTTGAAAATCCTTTCTTGCAGTGATATTATGTAGATCTCCAAGCTCAGTAGAGCATAATAAAATATTTATCAAAATAATCAAATTTTCTACTAATAATACTAGAGAATCATGTCAGTTTGTAAGTCAAAGGAAAGTTTTAGTAAAAACCTGAATTTGATTGCCCACTGAGGACCTTCCTGGCTGTAGGACTTTATGTAAGTCCTGTATTATTTTACAGCTAAATCTGTCTGGGCATTTATTTCTGTTAAAGGAGTGATTTAATTCAAACTTTTCAGTTCACACTGTGTGAAAATATATATGCAAAGTCATTAATTAGCACAGCCCATGGCACAGGCACAGGATAGTCTGTCAATAGAGCATAGTCATTATCATTTTAATATCAGTTTAAACTATAACCAAAGAAGATATCAGAATAGAACTGTTATGGTTTGAGTGTGAGATGTCCCCTAAAAGTTCATGTGTGAGAGAACAGAAGACACTTTAAAGGAGAAACGATGGTGTTATGAGCGCCTTAACCCAATCAGTGAATTAATCCCATGGTGAGATTAACTGAGCGGTAACTGAAGGCAAGTAAGTAGAGCTGGAGGAGGTGGGTCATTGGGGGTCTGCCTTTGGGGTATATATTTTATTTAATATATATGGAGAGTGGAAACTCTCTCTGTTGCCTAAGCACCATGTGAGCCACTTTCTTCCACCACACTTTTCTGCCATGATGTTCTGCCTCACCTTGGGCCCTGAGGAATGGAACAGGCTGTCCGTGGACTGAGACCTCTGCAATCGTGAACCCTCAAATAAACTTTTCCTCCTCTAAAGTTATTCTTGCCAGGTCTTTTAGTCACAGCACTGCTAAGTCTGAGTAAAACAGAAATAGTCTCTCATTCTCTCTGCTTTTCCACTTATTTTATTATAGTATTCCCAAAGACTGTGTACAGGTGCTTATTTTAATAATCTTCCACTACTTTCTGCCTTCCAAGTGGCTTTTTTCCTGAGGGGAGGAGAAGTTCTCAGTCTGAACGAACAAATATTAACAAACTTAACTGCATTGCTATTATATTTTCAGCACTAGCTTTTTTATTATTTAATATTTATTATGTCTAGTGATACAGATGCCTTTTAAGAGTACTTTAATCAAAGAAAAGACATGTGTACAAATATATGGATACCAATTTCTGATAAAAGTATTATTTTTCATTCTTATATCAAGTGGTGAATGATCGTTTTACAAACTTTAGTTAGAAACATAGCAAAAAGTAAAATATATAAATAATTTTTGTGACCCTACCATCCAGAGTAAATTACTGCTAACATTTTATGCTATATTTCTGGATTCCTGATGTTATCACTTTCTTAAATGTACTTTTCTATGTATTTTAGCCTTGTTTTACTTGGATGCCATTTCTTAGGAGTAAGTACTTTTGTTGAGCAAAGTAAACTTTGCTAACAATGTGTAAGCATAGATTTCAAAAGATAAAGATATGGTTGAGACACTTAAGGCATCAGAAGATGAACAGACATTATATGAATATACACACAAAGAACAGACAGCTGTGGGTCGGGTTTCTGTTCTCACAACTAAAAGGCTCAGGGGTCACTCCAGGAAAACTGGGTTGACTGGGCTGTGCAAAATAACCACACAAGAGACACAAATACTTTTTTCTTTGGGGTCGCTGTGATGGCTCCTCTGACCTTAAGGGTCTGCAGGAAGAGAGAGAGAGGGAGCAAGTGTGATCCCCTTTATTTAGGAGAAGCTATTCAAATGAGGCAAGGGTTCAGGTTTCAAGGGGCTGAGTCTATCTTAATGACGTCCACTGTCAGCAGGTTGACTGACATCTAGATATGCCACACCCAAGGGCACAGTAAGAGAAGGGGACACACACAAGGCACTTCCATGGAACATTCTATCCTAAACAGGGCAAGAGGTAATATTACAAAGAAACAGGTGAGCATAGCTCTACCCATGGGGTTGTAGGAAATCATGCCTGGGCACGAAGACACAGTCACTTGAACCCTAGAAGAGCTGGGCAGTCTAGCAGCATGGGTGCCTGATGCCACATTGCCCAGCAGGGGAGTTAACTCATCACGTGCTAGGTTGGTCTCCCAAAGTTGTGCAAAAATAACAAAAATTAGAAGTTCTGAATCTGTTTCTCTTCCTTCTCCACCCCTCCATGTTGCTATGAATTGAGCACAGGACCACATGCATGCTAGTACAATGTTTTACCTGAATCTTGATTAATTGATTTTCCCTTTACTATTGTTAAGAAAGAGAGAGAGACAGAGAAAGAGGGAGGAGAAGAAGAACTCTATGTGTGGAAGATATCTCAAAAATAAAAACTGCATTACAGTGTTAAACAATGTGCCCAAAGATCTGGATCCTTGGGTCTTCAGACTGTTTGCCTTCAAATCCATCCATAGGTCTCTGGGGGGTACTCTGGGATGACTTGCAAGTATTTGCCAGTTAAACTTTCTCCCCAGATTTAGCCAACTGGAGATGTTAGAGAGATCTTTAGAGCAAGAAGGAAAAGCTTACATGTTTCATCACCTTCAGCATCACATAAGATGACTTCTGTAGCAGCTGGCTGGAGTTCCCACAGAGAGGTCTGCTTGATTTCAGTGCCCACTGTGTAATAAGTCAGGGCTTTAGAACAAGCAAATCCCCTTCTGTGCTGTCTGTAAACAGCAGGAGTCAAATTTTGCTAGGCCTACTTACTCTACCTAATTGGCTTCTCAGCTTTTCTTCTTCCCATGCAAGCAGTTCCCTGCAATGAATTCTGTTTCAAATGCTCAGAATGATCTTTCTTTCCTGGTTGGTGTGCAATTGATACTGTGTGTAATTGAAGTGTTATTCTATAGGCTATTTCTACATGATATAAACATATATCATTTTGTAATGATATGAAATTTTATCTTCAGTATTAACTCAGGGCATATACTCTCTCCCCTTTGGATATGCCTTCAGAGCTCTGTGCAATTTGTTAAACACAAAATGTAGCTAACTACAGAAAGCAGTCATAAATGATTAGATTCCAAAAGAAAAGGATTATAAAGGTGATATCTTCAATTGTTAAGTGCTTTGCTTACTGTATAGAGGATTAAAAGACATCAAGTAACCACTGCTTTAATACAAACTGCACACCTAAATTTTTGTATTTAATAATAAGGTACATGGTTCTTTATTTTTTATTTTATTTTATTTTTTTTAAGCTGTTGCTCTCCTTTGGAAAATAGAAGTACTATAGTTTTAATTTTGTTATCAGTTAACATATGCATATTCTTTCCATTTGAAGGCACATCATATAAAATAATTCTTTACTATCTATTGATAGACACAAGATAAAATCCAGGATATTAATAAATTGCATATCATCTCTCTCCAAAAGAGATAAATCAGGTAAGTTTATAAATAGTTTCATATTTAAGAATAAGAAATAAAATGATTCCCTGAAACCACAGCACAGTGGATATGAAAACAAAGAGGTGAAGTTTTTGAAGCATTACTTATTTGCTATAGTGAATGCAAATCTCCAGAGAACAATTTTGAGGCTAACAATCCAGGAACAAAGAGGTTTAAAGTTTACATCTTGGTTTCAGTCAGTAAATCCCAGGATAATCTATATTGTCTTTTAACCACCCAGATAAACACTCTTTTATTTACATAGATGCTGTTTGATAGTATTCAAACACTATCAAATCTTAATGCTCTTGATAATATTGACAACATCACTTTCAGCTATCTCTGAGGACTGTCTTTTGTAAGCTGACTTTGGAGTGCTATGCATTTTAACCACAAGATCACATTGTCTGTTTCCATAATGCTTATCTTTATGACATACAGCTTTGTTTCTTGCATGGTTTAACTTCATCTTAGAAATTTTAATTTATTCTTAATGTTTTCAGAACATTCACATAGTTACAAACACATTGATTTTTTTCTCAGCTTCAAAAATGGATATGATAATAAGATGAGAGAATGCATTGTAAGATGAGTGGCTAAAAAGGCCTTATAATATATTGTCATCAACTGCTTCATGGCACCAATTTTTTATTGGTTAAGTATCTGTTTGTATCTTCCATTCATGAAAAAGTTCAGTTATATGTGTTGGTTGTAATAATATTATGGTGATATATGTTTGCATTTGATTGTTTGACCAATGGTACATGCAGAAAATTTGGTTCTGTGACTGTTTGCTTTGCGTCAATATTATAACCTTGGTTTGTCACCAAAATAAGTAAATTTGGAGCCTTTATGTATTGGTTATTCTGACATTGTACTCCTAAATCTATTATATTATATGGTAAAATGGACTTTGCTTTTGTTAAGTTACTACCAGTTAACTTCTAAAAGATTACCTTGACATATATGGTGGGGCCAAACTCATCATGAGTTAAAACACATTTTCCACACCCATATATGGACATAAAGGTAGTTAGAGAGATCAGGCGGAGAAATGAAAAGCATGAAAATTCTGATTGCTATTGTGAGCTTGAAGATCAAAGGGGCCATGTGTAGAGAGAATGGACATTATTCCTACAATGACACCTGTAAAGTCCTTGCTTAGCATCTGGATGGCCCTCCTAAGTGACAGCTGCCATTTTAAGGAAAAAGTTTCACTTTCCCACCCAAGGGCATTTCTGAGAAAGGCTCACCACTGGCCCTCACACCAGCTGAAAACCTAACCGCTCATATTAGGACTCAACTGGCTCTGATTTCTGAGCCTGCTGCATAAAAGTTTTGCCAAGCCTGTTTTGCCTCTCCACTACACAGAGATGGCCTTTATCTGTCAGCTTTGACAAATAAACTTGCACGTGTATCTCTGACTGGTCTCCATCTTTCATTTCTCGCATACCTATTTCTTGTTCGTCGTTTTCCCTTCATTTTGGTGCTGAGACTGGGATCAGGTTCCTCAGTGTGCCTGCTCCCCTCTTTGAAGGTCACTGGACATCCCCGAGCCCCAATCCTAATTCCACTGTAGGACCAGGACCTCCATTCTGCCAAAGGCCTTCTCTGCAACTACCACCAGACATTCCAGGTAAGACCCCTGTCTCTGGTCAAACTAAATGGCCTACAGATCCCAGGAAATGACTGTTGATCATCTGGCCCTCCCAGAGTTACCATATGGTTGGGCATACCCCCAGCCACAGCTTTCACAGATATGGCTCATTCCTACTGTTGACGGAGTCTATAGGTGGTCTTTTATTTGGGTCCTGGGTTTTGAGAACAAAACCACTGAGGATGATTGGGAGTTACTCCTGGTGGGACTACCTCTTGGGCTTGAGTTAATTTCTATGGGCTTCTGTCCCTTTTACTGGCTTCTGCCCCTACTAAATAGTCCTGGCCAGGTGCCCAAGTGCCTCTTTGGGCTCCTGTCCCGTCGCTTACCCAGTGGTGGTGACCACCCCCTAAGTGTAACTGTCCTCTTGACTAAGTGATATTAGAGACTGGGGGACGCCCCACCTCTAAACTCATCTTCTAAGTCTTACCATGGGCAGCTCCTGATTATTCCCTCCCATAGTTCCCTAGGCTACCTCCTGGCTAATCTAGGGACTCTCTCTCTCTCTTACCCTAGACCTAAAACCCCCATAACTTATCAGTTTGTGCAATCAGATCTGGCTTCAATATCCTTTGGATATCTACTCTAAATGGCTGCTTAATGGCACTCTAGATCCCAATAATACCAAGGGTTTTTTCTACTATTGTGAGCGTTCAGGAAACTGAAAAGTGATAGCATACATTCAGGCCTTCTCCTCTCTCTAAGCCCTCTCTCTACAACTCTTGCTCTCCTGCACAAGTCTTCTTAGCTCTCACCTCCCCTATGTCTGCTTCCAAAGGGACGGAAGATCCTACCCAGGATTCCTCCTCCTTCCACCCCCACCATAACACAATTCTCTTTCTGATGGAGCGACCACAGCAACTGTCCCCTCAGCCCCTCTGCCCTTCTCGCCTCCTGCCACGTGCTCACAGGCTGCTGCTGCCCAACCTGCATCTCTGTGTCCTCTATGAGAGGTGGCTGGGGTAGATGGGGTAATCCAGGCTCAGGTGCCTTTCTCTTTGTCAGATCTTTCACAGATAGAAAAGCCGCTTAGGTCCTATACTTCAAGTCCCACCACTTATATCAAAGAATTTCAATATCTCAATCATATGATTTGACTTCCATGATGTCCCTAGGATCTTGTCTAACCCCCACCTGCCCGAGGAGTGCGGGCAAGTTTGGAAGCAAGCTAGAAATTATGCTGATGAGGTACATCAGACCCTCCCATCCCGTTGGCACTGAAGCAGTCCCTGATAGGGAGCCCAATTGGGATTATAATTTGCCTGGAGGAGTAACTAGTAGAATCCAATTCATTACTTGCCTCATAGCAGGACTTAGAAAGGCAGCCCATGAGGCTATCAATTATTAAAAGCTCCAGGAAATCATCCGAGATAAGAATCAAAACCCCTCAGCATTTTTAGATAGGCTAACCAAGGCTTTATTACAATATACTGATCTGAATCCTGAGACTGTAGATGGAAGACAGTTATTAATGACCTACTTTTTGTCACAGAGTTTCCCTGATATTAAGGCCAAATTAAGGTGCTTTGAGAGGGGGATCCCTAACTTCTCAAACTGAGGTTCTGGCAGTTGCCTTTAAGGTATATAATGGGAGAGATGAAAAGGCTTGGAAACAGAAATATTGGATGCTTGCTCAAGCCATACATCCAGTCTCATCATCTGTCCCTGGTTCCCCAGGCCCATGGAAGGGTCCCTTGGGACTGCCCAGACTCTGTTTTAAATGTGATCAGATGGGTCACTGGGCTCGTACATGTACCAAGCCTTGCAAGCCTCTGGGCCCTTGTCCTATATGCCTTCAAGAGAGACAGTGGGACATTGACTATCCTCGAGCCTATAGAGGCCCCTGGCCATCCAGCTCTTCTATTTCCCCTTTTCAACTCTTAGGTCTGGCTGCAGAGGACTTACAAGGCTCAGGTTCCCATCACCCAACCACTACCATCACTCCGTGGGAACCCAGGGTAACTTTGCCTATTTCAGGTAGACCTGTATGCTTCCTCCTAGACACAAAGGCTACATATTCAATCCTCAAGGAGTTCTGGGGGCCTACCACCTTTTCTATGACCTCTGTTGTTGGGGTAGAGGGTAAAACTTACCAACTCTTTTAGACACCTAGCCTGTTTTGCACTTTTGGCTCTCTGATTTTTACCCATTCTTTTTTGGTTATTCCACAGTATGCTGTTCCGCTTATGGGAAGGGACATCCTCACAAAGATGGAGGTTACACTTTCCTTCTCCCTTCATATATGCTTCCATACAGACTCACCTGCGACTCCCCTGATCCTTACCCTTACCTTAGGACCATCCCCTATTCTATCTGCTAGTGCCTTCCCATTACCCCCTTCCAAGGTGGGCCCTATTGCCTGGGATATTTCAAGTTCTTCTATCACCTCACACCATGAGCCCATTCACATTTGTCTCAAAAACCCCCTCATTTTCTGACCGAATCATAATACTGTCTCAATAAAAACTCCTAGGCTTACAGCCTATCATTCAAGACCTCTTGCAAAAGGAATTGCCTACACCTACTTATTCCCCTTATAACACCCCCATCTCGGCAACAAAAAAGCCCTGTGGTTCCTGCTGCTTGGTCAAGATCTTTGTTCCATCAACTCTTCGGTCATCCCAATCCATCCCATGGTAACCAATCCTTCTATCCTTCTATTCCAACATTCCTTCTGGGATGCTCTACTTCTCAGCGCTAGGCCTGAAAGACGCCTTCTTCTCTATTTCCCTTCATTCCCACTTTCAAGACACTTTCGCCTTTACATGGACAGAGCCTGAGTCATATAACCCCACTCAGCTGATGTGGACACTTCTCCCCCAAGGGTTCCAAAACAGCACTCATATCTTCAGACAGGCCTTGGCTAAGGACCTACCATCGGTACATCTCACTCAGTCTATGGTGCTACAGTATATTGATGACCTCCTTCTTTGCCATCCCTCAGGACACCTGTAAACTTCCCAACTTCCTTTCTGCTCATGGCTATAGGGTTTCTCCACCCAAGATACAGCTTTCCTTGGCAATGAAAACATACCTAGGCCTCCTCCTGACCCCTACACACAAAGCCATTATGGTTGATAGAAAGGGCCTTATCACTAATATACCAACGCTCTCTAGTAAGGAAGAAAGTCTCTCATTTCTAGGTATGGCAGGATTCCTGAGAGCTTGGATTCCTAACTACTCTATTTTGGTTAAGTCTCTGTATGATGCTGCCCAGGGCCCACTCTCTGAACCCCTATTGCACTCTGTTACAAAGCTGTTCACCAGGCTCCAGCAGGCCCTCCTCCAGGACCCTGCTCTCCATCTCCCTGATCTCAAGTGCCCATTTTACCTTTACATGGCTGAGAAGCAGGGATTTGCTCTAGGGGTCCTTGGACACATGCTGGAGCCAACCTTTGCCCCATGGCTTATCTATTGAAGGGTCTTGACCCTACTGTTTGAGGGTGGGCCCCTTGCCTACGAACTTTGGCCACAGCCTCTCTAGTCATTAATAAATCCAAGAAACACACCTTTGGGGCCCAACTCACCATCCTGGTTCCCCATTACCTAAAGAAACTTCTCACCTACAAGGGATTACATTCCTTACCCCCCTGTCCAATTGTATCTCTATAGGTTTCCCTGGTGGAAGATCCCAGTCTTACTTTCCACGTGTGCTCACCTTTAAACCAGGCTACTCTCCTCCCCACTCCTCAGGACTCTCCATCCTCTTTTCCTCTTACTCATTAATGCAAACTCTGGAGGAGCTTCTTCCACATTCCTCTCACATACTTGAATGCTTGTCCCAAGTCATTAGATTTGTTCAAGACCACATCTAAAAAATCTCTAACCAAACTATAAACCAGCTTTTATTACAGGAATACCAATCCCTCACCAAATTTGGGCTGCTGGAGACAGCACTCCACCACCATTCACTCTCCATTATCATTTAAATGACATCCCATGCCCATAATGAGGGACTCAAACACTGCTCCTTCCATGTTCCCTAAGGGGGCAAATAAAAAACAAAAATGGGGGAAATATAAGGACCTTCCCTAGCATCTGGACAGCCAGCCATCATTTTAAAGAAAAAAATTCACTTTCCCACCCAAGGTTGTTTCTAAGAAAGACTCACCACTCCCTCATACCAACTGAACGCCTAACTGCCCACATTAGGACCCTCCTGGCTCTGATTCCTGAGCCAGCCCCATGAAAGTCCCAGAACCCAAGCCTGCTTTGCCTCTCTCTGCTTTAAATAGATGGACTTTATTTGACAGCTCTGACAAACTCTCATGTGTATCTCTGACTGGTCTCCATCTTTTATTTCTGGCTTACTTATCTCTCGTTCCTCACTTTCCTTTCAACACCCAAGTGAATTCTGCCAATATCAGTGATCTTAGAATGGAATCCAAGCACAAGATGACAGTGCAACCCTGGCCAATACAGACATTTTGGCCCAGTGTTGCCTTATGCAGAGAGCCATTTCAGCTAGGCTAGGCTTCTGTACTTTAGAGCCATGAGACAACAAGTAGGTGTTTTTAGGCTATTACATTTGTGCTAATTGTTTTCAGCAGCAGTAGGTAACAAATATGTTGACCAATGTCATCTTCACTCAACTGTTCTAAAGTACCTCCAATACTCATGGATTTTGTGGCAGTGTTTTTTTTTTTTTTTTTTTTCAATCATTACTTTTCTCTAAGCAACTTGATTGCCCTCTGAACTCTGATTTCACATCTATTTGGGAAATGAACAAAGAAGCTGTTGAGAGCCACAGCCAAAGGGGCTGTTATAATGATGAAATATGTTATAATGATGAAATAAGAAATAGGGGTCATAAGGTATGAGTCTAGGCCCAACTTTGCCTTACTTCACATTGCAAACTCATTCAGGTCAGGGAGACTTTTTGGGTCACCCCTTCATCTGCTGAACACAATGAAAGTTCACTCTAATTTCCACAAAAGTGTTAAGGTGCTATGATTGCATGACATATTTATTGAATTTCTTACATATATTGAATTATTTCTGTCACTTTAGACAATATGAAAAAAGTTTAAAACAGAGTGTCAGCCTCTAAGTAGATTATTTATTTGAGGTAACTTGGATAGGTACATAAGAAGTCTTAATGAATGATATGAAAATATAAAAAAAAACTTATGAGCTATGTACTTCAGAAGCCAAGAACTATTCTGTTACCTAAGAAAGTATATCACTGGGGGAGTAGAGGAAATGTCAGGAGACTAAAATTGACTAAATTGTATTATTATGTGTGCATTCACAAATATGTAACAGTGAATTCACCCATTATGTATAATTATAGTGTGCCAATAAAAATAGTATATATTATTATTAAGAGCTGCGGGTCATTGATTTAGAAAACTGGATATAACTCAGTTATGAAATGATGAAGAAAAATGTTATTCATTTTAAATTGACAATTTAATGAGTGTTTAAGTACTAGGCAACATAAGAACAATGAAGATAAGCAACCTCCCTGGTTTTGATGGGATTATAGTTCTAGAAGTAGACATATGTGCACACTGAGTGCAACAAAAATGATAATATTAGTGTCAATAATAGCAATAGCTTTCCTTTATCAAGTGCTTTCTCCTTTGATTTACCAAACTTTATATTTATCACAACACTTTAATCCATATAATTTTTCAATATGTTTAAGTGTCACCATTTCTCCTTTTTTTTACAGTAAGCCAAACAGTCAAACTAGTAATATAAATAATTAGTTTAAAGTCACATATGTAGAAAAGAAGTAAAACATGACTTATACCTACAGTTACCTACTCCAGAACCAATGAGGAATCAAGCCAATGTCCTGTAGCTATCTCTATTATTTCCTTGGAACATAAGTATGTCCACTTTTCCATTTACTGTATCTAATGGAGAGAAAACATTATGACACACAACCTTTCTTTCCAGTTTAATTCCAACCCATCATCAAGTGTGTTGCTTCAGCCTTTCCTGCATCTCAGATTTATTCACTATCTTGGTCTCTGCAACCATGGACTCACTGCTACAGCCATGCTGAGATTGTGATCTAGATTTTAGAGCCCATGTCATGATGGACATACTGCAATCCGAATTCAAATCCAATCCAAGTTCATTGAAAAACAGAATTCTTAACATTAGCTCAAAGCCTCAGATTATGTACTCTTTCATCTCTAGAACTATGAGTTAAGTAAATCTCTTTTATGAGTAAAGTTCCCAGTGGCAGGTAGTTTGGTATAACAACACAAAACAGACAAATATACTCTTTTTATTCACATACATTTCAAAAACAAAAGAGTACACTGTTTTTTAAAATAAAAATTTCTGCTTTTCCTTATTCTTTAGGATCCCAACATGTCAAAGAACCACAATATTCTCTCCCTTTGTACTTATTATTCAGTCTTCCATCTATTTTGTTTACATCTCTTCCTTTTCTCTTTGCCGCCCTCTTCTATATCATACTCTGAAAATGTCATATGTGGGTTTCTCTAAGGAATATGATATTCATATTGTACCAAGTTAGTCAGCCTTCCATAGCTATAACAATTACCTGACATAATCAACTTATAAATACAAAAGTTAGCAGGGCATAGTGGTATATGCCTGTAATTCCAGCAGCTGGGGAGGCTGAGGCAGGAGGAATATGAGTTCAAAGTTAACCTCAGCAATTTAGTGAGACCCTATCTCTAAATAAAACATAAAAAGTGGTGGGTATGTGGATCAGTTGTTAAGCACCTCTGGCTTCAGTTTCCAGTACAAAAGAGAGGTGGGGGCAGATGGAGGGAAAGAGGGTGATAAAAGTTTTGCTTTGGCTTATACTTTTAGAGGTTCAAGTCCATGACTATTAAACTCCATTGCCTTTTGGCCTGTGGTGAAACTACATACACATCATGACACAAGTGTGTGCCAGGGCAAAACCACTCACCTCATGGTCAGGGAGTAAAAAAGAAGAGGAGGGGGCTGGACACCCATTATCTGCTAAAAGGCCATGCACCAAGACATGAGGACCCCTATAATACCCAACATCTTAAGGTTCCACCACTTGCCAATACTGTATTTAAAACTTGAGCATTTGGAAGACATAAAAAATATAATCTGTAGTCCACCCTAATTGTTTTTCTCACTAGAATAAAAACAATATAGGGTGTACTTCTGTAGGAGAATATTGGTAGTAAACCAGTTAAGCAGGCCACATTGAAATGTTCTATTCTGGGGACTCTTAACTGGAGTTATAAAGTAAAATTTTGACAGCAAATATGATGAAAAGAACAATTTAAGAATGAGAAGACAGTAATAAGATCACCTTTTAAAATCTTCCTATGTGCATGGAAGGCTTCATTTCCAGTCAAGTCCTTAAGCACTGAGAAAATAAAGATCATATGCACTTGATGTGGATTTGGTTGTAAGAGGAAGGCAATACTCTACCCTGGTCAACTTAAATGCCCTATATCCTCACTATAAAGTTGTTAGCACTAACATTCTTTTTTATTTCAGCGTATGCAACGTAGCTAAAGAAAAGTATAAAATTGGACACTGCTGTCTTCTGTTTCTTAAGACGCATTGAAAGAAGAGTTGACATTTCAATATATAAATTAGGAGTTCTTGTCAAAGCACTTTATATCTTCACAGGCAAAAGCACTAGCAATCTCTGTGAGCTATCTATGCCTTGATTGTCTTTTTTATTCACTCACACAAAGTAAAGCCTTTATGTACAAAAAAAAAATGGAAATGTGATATATATCTAATTTTAAAATGGCTATAACTCCAAATACATACCAGTGTCCCTAGGTTGCTTGGAGATTACAGATTTGCATTGTTTAAACATTGGTATTATTCTCAGAATAATAGAATGCTAATAAAAATTCCATTAAAGAGGAGACAATTTGCATTTGAACAAGAAAACTCCATTCCACAAGGATAATGTTTGGTTTTTTGAGAGCTAAGCAAATGTGACAAACTTGCCTTGCTGCCATTTATTGATTATTTTTGCACCCCTAGGAAATCAAGGGGAAAAATTCCCAGATACTTTATTTCCATCAGCTTTCAACAGACTGAATCATCACTTTCTTTTCTGGTAGCTGAAACTCCCAGTGCTAGTATTTTCTTATGGATCAAAATTCTTAGAGGTTAAATGTCTTTTCATTGAGTATCATCATAACTGCATTGGACCATGTAAACACAAAGTTAATTTTGCCTTGACAGCAGAATTGAGAGCTAAAAGGCATACCATGACAGGGAAAATAAATATACATATCCAGTTGAATTTAAATGAGCCTTCAATACAGCATCCCACACAAAACACCAGTAGAGAGGACCAATATTACATATTATGGGGTGAAATATTTTCCATATGAATAAAATTATATTTTAAGTTATGAAGGTTATAAAAACAATAGGTATTCAAGTTCAGAGGCAGAAGAAAGCAAGAAACAGATCAGTACAATGAAGTGCTATGTTGGCATATTTATAGAAAACACAAGAAGATATTTATGTGAATTTTCATATGATATTTTGACATCATGAATAATATATTTTACTTGATTTTAAAATATGTAAATATGAATAAAATAGTGCAGAGTAAAACAATTGTTATGAAAGCCATAATATAAACTTATTAGAAGTAATTTATGAAGGCAACCTGACATTATATATTTTTACATGGTTTTATTTACTTTCTTTCTTTTCTTTGATTGTCCTAATTTCCTAATGAAATGAGACTTATTCTGTAAGAATTGAAGGGTGGAAGGTAATATGGATTTTTTTACTCTGTAAATTTTATTTTATTTTTTTAAATGATCATGCCATTTCCATACTTTAAATATTTATTTTCAACTGAATTCAATAAGTTTATTGTTACATGGTGATTTTTCTGGACAATTTCAATTGAAGTTAACAGGACAAAGTATTTTTTGAGGGACACTTTTTCTAAAATAGTTTGTTAATTGAATATTCATCAATTTTATTATAAGCAATTATACTTTTGAGATAACCACAGCAACTGGCTCCATTTATATTTCACTTAATTGTCAATTTAGAATTCAAAATTTATAATTATATCTATATTTTGATTAAAAAAATACCTTTGCACTTGTGAATGTTGACAGAAAATTCTCCTAGGTCTCTTGCATTTCTGCAATCTAGGGAAGAGACATTGATGGCCTTTGTTTTAGAATGTCATTTCTAGGATGTGTGTATTAACAACAGCCTTAGAAGATAGAGATAATGTCTGCACCACCTTGACAGATATTTTACAAGCTTCCCTCTTATAAGATTTCTGGTGTCTTAAACTCAACAATCCTCTGCAATGATACAAAACCACTATATGTGCAGCATCTATGTAGGTTGCTTCACATCACCTTTTTGGCTTTGAGGGAGAAATAGGAACTAGTATGTGCATGAAGTTTATGCTATCTGCTATTCATGAGTGATAAAACAACTGATTCAGGAGTCTCAGATTTCCACTAGCATCCATAAAACTGTGAAAAGCTCACTTGGTAACTTGCAAGGAGGTTAAAAGGTTAAAAACCCAAACAATAACACTAAACATTAGGCTTCTGTTTAAAATACTTTTGATTGCTATAAACAAAACATAAATGGTATAGGAAGTTACATAAGCTTTTATGAATAAAATTTTATGTACTCTTTCATATAAAAGACTATTGCTCTTTTATATTTATAGTTTGTCATATCATTGGGATACTGCTAGATGCATTTTCATAAAATGAACAGGTATGTAGATCTTGGTATGAAGACACCTAGGCCTGAAATCCAGAAGCAGAATATTACCAGCCATCTGAAAATGCTCCTACTCAGTATTAGTCATATATTCTCCATCAGAGATAATGACTATCTGAAATTTTAATTTTATTTTTTTCTAATTAGTTATGCATAACAACAGAATGCATTTTGATTAATTGTACACAATGGTGCACAAATTTTCATTTCTCTCGTTGTACATTGTAGAGTTATACCATTCATGCTATCATACATGTACTTAGAATACCTCAATATTGTAAGAGTTATCTATGTTAAGCTCCAGGCCAACATCATTCTAAATGGAGAAAAAATGACAGAATTCACTCTAAAAACTGTAACAAGACAGGGGTGCCCTCTTTTACCACTTTTATTTAACACAGTCCTTGAAACTCTAGCCAGAGCAATAAGATGAAAGAAATGAAAGGGATACGTATAGGAAAAGAAGAACTCATACTATTACTATTTGCTGACTACATGATTCAGTATTTAAAGGATCCAAAAATTCCACCAGAAAACTTCTAGAATTAATACATGAATTCAGCAAGGCAGCAGGATATAAAATCGATACCCATAAATTAAATGCATTTCTATACTTAAGTGATGAATCCTCTGAAAGAGAAATTAGATTCTGTCTCTAAATAAAGTACAAAAACTGGCTGGGCATGTGGCTCAGTGTTTGAATACCCCTGAATTCACTCTTCAGTTTAAAAAAGAATTATCATCAATTCTTCTATTTAATAGAAAGACAATGAAAACCTTTTTTCCCCCTGGCTACTATTCTAGGATTTAGGGTAAAGTGGTGGTGCTAGTCAAGTTTTCTAGAGATTGTTTTATAAGTTAGAGATTAGAAAAAGCTTTATTAAAGAACTTGGTTCACAAGATTATGAGACTAAGCAGTCTTCAGATCTCCAGAACATGCTGTGAAGCTGGAGATGCAGAAGACTCGGGAGAGTTGATGGTTTAAATCTTGTCTGAAATCTATCAAACTTGAAAACTAAAAGCATATTTTCAGTTAGAGCTCAAAAGCAGGAAAACAAGTTGATGTTCAGCTCAGGCAGTCAGACAGCAGTTTACCACCTTACCCCTGAAAGGGCCAGCTTCTGCGTTATCTGAGGTCTTAAATGAATTGAATGGTGGACATCTATATTGAGGAGAAGGGGCATAATTATAAAATGCACTGATTCAAATATTAATCTTATCCAAGAACACCCTAACAGATGCACATGGAATGATGTTTTAACAATCATCTGGACACTTCATAGCCCAGGCAAATTGTCATGTAAAATTAATCATCATACCCCCCACATTTTTCTTCACACTTCAACTCCAATTAATCAACATTATCTTGAAAGTAAGTTATCAACTTAAATGTTCACAACCACCATGTTCTTTTATCCATCCAAGAATCTGATTTCCCATGGCAGCCAGAGTGACCCTTATATGATATATTTTAGGTTATATTATATGTATCCTGTTTAGAATCTCTATTCCAATATAAGTTTATATTTGTCCTTGCTTCAAGGTCAGTAGACTGCATTTTTGGAAGCTTTAATATTTTGAAAATGTATGGTTTGATATAACTAAATATAACTAAGTTGTATTTATTTTGTTCAGTTTTCTTTAATGACTCAGCCAATTCTTTGTTGGTTTTACATATTCCCAGCTGAGTTAGTGACTCATCTATTTACTTTACTGGTATTTTTTAGCATTTATTTTTATTTTTAATTGACACAGAATATTTGTTCTTATTTATATGGTACAGTAAGACAATTTATATATACATAAAATATGTAAGGATCAGTATAATTAGCATCTTCTTTTCCTAAGAATTTTTTTTTTTAATTTCTGTATACTTGGAACTTTACTCCATTTCTGCTACTATCTTCTTCCAGAAAACACTCAACAGCATTGTAACTAGACTGGAGGCTGCTATATATTCATATTGAGGAGAATTTGAAGTACTTCGTCTTTCACCTTTCTCCAAGCTACCTTCATACCCTGTCTCCATCCTCATTTTAAAAACACCATTGAGCCTTTTTTATATATTTTCCTTTTTGTTGCAAAGTAAAACTGAAGAAGGGGGAAACCTGAACTGATATTGAGACTCTTCATTTGATTTATCTCAAAATTATTCTTGATCAGAATGATATCTCTTGAAAGTTGGGGTAGAAATTGGATCCTTCCCTATTTTCTGCTTTCATAACATTTAAAAGAATATCTTGTTTATTCTATTACTTTGGAAGCTGATTTTACTATTATCAAGTTTCTCATAATAGTCACATCATTACTTTTTATAAAAACACACAATAATCTTAATAATACCTTTAGAAGTATGTATAAAAGTCCGTATTTATTTATCTACAATAAAAATAATGTGTTGGGCTGGGGAGGTGGCTCAAGCGGTAGCGCGCTCGCCTGGCATGCGTGCGGCCCAGGTTCGATCCTCAGCACCACATACCAACAAAGATGTTGTGTCCGCCGAGAACTAAAAAATAAATATTAAAAATTCTCTCTCTCTCTCTCTCTCTCTCTCTCTCTCTCTCTCTCTCTCTCTCTCTCCTCTCTCACTCTCTCTTTAAAAAAAAAAAAAAAATAATGTGCTACATTCTCCAAAGACTCCAAGTTGCTCCTTGGTGTTGCATGAAGCATTTATGGAAATGCATCCAGTAATTCAGGTCATACATAAGAACATTATTAGACTATAATAAAGGCAACCTGGAATTCTCAGCTCTCTAATTGGCCTTTGTTTTGTATCAACTACTGTTCCCCTTTACACTAAACTTTCTACTAATACTTATTATAAAGTACTAAGGGAAAGTTACTGGAAGCAGCACCTTGTTCTTTGGTTTGAGATGAAAAGAATGGCAGAAATTCTACACATTTCATGAGAGGCATTAAGAATACATTTTGCAAAGTAAGCAAACTGACTCTTGAGATTATCAGTTTATCTTGCATCTAAAACAGCTTGCAAATGTTTTGGTTAATATATAAAAATAGCAAATATCAAGAAAGTTAGTTTTTGAAAACCAATTGCATGTCCATGGATATTGACTATTTGTCATATATACTTGATTCACTTACAAGATGCATCTTCTTCACAAAGTAGGCAACAACTCTGTCCCTGGAGGTTGCTGCAGAGCCTGTGTTCCAGTCTCACCTGCACCTGCCTCTCAGAAACTTGCAGAACTGGCAGCTGCACCAGAAAAACTGGTTAAAAGATTTGCAATCTTTGAACCAAACTGTTATGATTTTAAGAAAATGACCATTTCCTTTTATTACCTCCAGTACCTTGTAAAAATGCTGCAAAAGCAGGCGTTTAATGTTTCATACACATTGAATCACCCTAGTCTTAAAAACTATGCTGTGGGGAAAACAAAATTTACTACAGAATCAACAAGAGAGCATGTGCTAACAGAGGACTTCTGGACAATTTTACAGAGTTGGAGAGTCTCAAAATCCGTGTATGTATTGGAGCATTGAATACTCATAGCCTGCCATTGAATATAATTTAAAACTACCCCCCCCAAAAAAAGCATTTTCCCCCAATAGACACACATAAAGAAGATGAAAGATAGATGTTAGAAATAAAAGAAAGAGAAAGGTAGGTGAAAAGAAATAATTAAATGGCAAAAAGTATGTCAGGAGAAATTGTCTGAAATACAAAAATCCAAAGGATGACTTTAATGTATTTTGAGCCAAAAAATATTAACCAGAATCTTATTTTTCTTCCCTTCAGGCTCTTCATGTTGAATAATATCCATGCCGTTTTTACAACACTCTAAAACTTCAATGTATTTTATACGTTTTCAGAATATAATATGATGCAAAAAAAAACCCTCAGAACTGGTAAAATTAGATTATCTAAGGTGTTCTTATATGTTCTGTAGGATATACCATCATTTTTTGGCAGCATGATTTCCACAGTATTGTATTCAGTTCTAGAAATTGATTTAAATAAGTTATTAACAAGGAAATATAAAATACAAGAACTTATTATGGATCTGAATATTAATTTATTAATAGAGGAAGATATACATAGTGCACTTTCTTACTCAGAAAATCACTGATATAATGACCTGGCATTAGCATATTTGATGTGGAATATGCTATCCAACTGGGGCTTTTTATGAAAGCTACAGGTTACGACCTACTGTTCATTACACTTAGTTTCTAAGGTGCAGAGATTGATGTGGAAGCCAAAGAGCATTATTGTTCTTCACTGGACCTTTGCATTTATGAGTCATGAGACTGATGCTAATGGGATTCACTCTTTTGTTGGATTGATGTTTAAGGTTAGATGGGCAGATGAGTCCCTGGTCTTGACCAGAAATGATTTGCCCACTGCCAATTAGAAAAGGAAAAGGGCAAGGTGGAGGTTGAACTTGGAGTTAATAGGAATAAGAATAATGCTGAGGGTGCATGATGAAACTCAATGAGCTACTGCACTTTAATCTTAGACTGACAAATTTACATAGTGAAGGGACTTTTTATCAATGTCAGCCAAACAAACATGATCCTATGAAAAATGCCCCGGCTACTTTTGTACTCTCTCCTTCTTTTAACCTGTGCAATGGACAAGAATTTAAAATAATCTGTTAGAAGTATGTATTATTTAATATATTTAAAACTTTCTATTTTTCATACATGACAAAACAAAAAAATCATTTCTTTTAACACATAAACTCTCAGAGTATATGACCTCCTATAATTACATCTAGTAAAAATATAATTTAATATTATGATGAAAGTGAAAAACAGAAACAGGACAAAGTAGTTTTTAAAGTTATATCTGCCCTTCTAAAATATTGTCACACTAAAGAATACTTCCCACTTTTTATTTTTTTTCACTGTGAATCATTCTTCAAAATGCAGTAGAGACCTTTGTGGTTACCAATGAGAAATATTTTGAACAAAAGTAGTCTGATGCCATTTTTAAAAACTTTTTTTTCTCAATTAATATTCTAAAAGGTAAAAGTACTTAATTTGGACAAGTCCAATTTCTCTTACTATAACAAAATACTTAAGTCTGGGTGACTTTATCATAAAAAAAGTTTATTTTGGTTCATATCGCTAGAGTCCAAGGCCAAGGGCTCACATCTTGTGATGGCCTTTTATCTGGCAGAATCCCAGGTTGATAACAGTATCACATGGTAAGAGGCAGGGAGCACTTGTGTGTATGTGTCCTCTGGTCTCTTTCCCTCCTGATCTGTAAATGGGCTTAACAAATCCAACTTCATAGAATTGTCATGAAAATAAAATGTAATCATGTGCACAGATTGCTAGGCAGAGTGTATGTGCTGCATTGAGTTCTCTACAAGCAATACCTACAATTTTTATTCTTGTGATTAGTATTTTCATCCTTCCAGGAAGTGAGAAAATCTCAGTAAAAGTAATCATTGTAGGCAAGACCTAGGCAAAACTGTCTCTGTCATGTGATTTCAAAGGGTAATTGAAAGTGATCAGTTAAAAAAAAAAGAAAAATTAGAAGTTGAATTGAAAAGTAGATCTTTGAGTGTTAACAATAGAATACTGAGCATGCTTATTTTTTTTCTATCTAAATATTAGCACACACCTGTGCTTTTCATTTCTCAAAAAATATTTCATTTCTTTTGTTTGATTTAAACAAAGTTTTCTGATAAGCACTGAGAACAGGCAAGGAGATATAAGATTTAACATGACCTGTGCATTAGTGGTATTCTCACGTAACAGCAGTGTGTAGGGTGAATTGGAGAAGAGTAGGATGTGATTAGAAACACTAAGCCTAATGATAACTATAAATATTTGTCAAAACAACTGCCGAGATATGTAGACAGGGTAGAAATAAGAATATATGTAAAGAAAAATCCTAAGGATTCATTAAATAGATTGTGTGATAGATCTAAGGGGAAGTTGAGATTTAAGTTTCAGATTCAAGGTATTTCTTGTAGAAGAAGATATGGAAAGTTAAAGTCAAGATATTTGGAATTACACCTAATTATAGACAGTGGGATAGATTTAGACAGTTGTACACCCCCACAGGACCATCTCCACATTCACAAGGTAGAATAGTATTGCCACCCATAAAGCATTTCTTTTCCACCTCATCATCCCATACCCTAACCACACATGAGCACTGACTTTGGATCTATCACTATGGAATGATACCTTTCCAAAATTGTATTTAAATATTATCATGGATATGTCATATTTTATTGCTGGCTTCTTTATCTGAGCATACAGTTTTTGAGATCAATACTGTCACTGAATGTCTCAGTGGTTATGTCATTATTGTTCCTAAACATATTTTATGAATAATAGTCACTCAATTTATCCCTTTTATTAATTTTCTTTTCAATTTTTGAAGAACATTTAGGGTTTTTCCCCATATTATGCCTAATATTAATAAAGCTGCTATGAGCTTTCCTATATAAATCTTTGAGTATATGTTTAACCATTCTTGGAAAACTCAGAAAACAGACATTGAAAAGTCAGCATTGGTGTCTTGTGTAGATGAGCCATTAGTTTTCTAGTTTATTAAATAGCAGGAACACACCTTACAAAATGCCTCTTCACAAGTCAGTTACATACTTGGACTCTGCAGACATTTAATTATAAATTGCTGACTGTAATCCTAATCCACACTGAGCCAACAGTCCCTGGGATAGATTACAGTGATTATAAGCTATGACTATCTGTAATTTGTCTTCCACATCCAGTCTAATTAAGATTGTTGAGTGTTTGTGAGTCAGCTTTCTATTACTTTAATAAATTCTTAAGATAATTAACCCATAAAGAGAAAAGTTTTATTTGTCTCACAATTTTGGAGGTCCCAATACATATATAGATTGACCAATTAGCTATGGGCCCTGAGTGGGGAAAGCAAATTGCAACAGCTGAGAAAGTGTGGCAGAACAAATCTACTCACTCCATGACCAAGGGATAAAAGGAGGGAAGAGGAAGAGTCTGGTTCCCCCTCTGTATTTCAAGAGCATACTCCAGTGGCCCAAACAAACCTCGGTAGCCCCACCTCTTACCCTTTCTGCCACCTGCTGTATTATCATCTGAGGACCAAGTTTCCAAAACCTGAGGCTTTAAGAGACATTAAAGGTTCAAGCAAATGCAAAACGAATGAAAACAAAAATTCATCTCTTTAATGATGAAATGACTCTCCTCTTACTATTCTAGGTCATCTGCTGCCTTAGTAAAAAATAGAGAAAGATCCTTGCTTGGCTCTTTCCTCTCATCTTGGCATACATTCTCTACAGGCAATCTCATTTTGCAAGAATCTCTTTCCAGGTAGAATGTGAAAGTATTTTTTCTCTCTGGTACATGAGACTGAAAAGTACATCTTCCTATTTTTCCAAATCTAAAGAGGATAAATTTCTCTGCTATCATTTTCAAATTACATAAATGTTTGGTGAGTGAAGACTCCTGTCTAAAAAATTGATCTAACCCAAGGTAAAAGGGGGAAAATTGTGTGTGTGTGTGTGTGTGTGTGTGTGTGTGTGTGTATGTGTCAGATCCCTTGCTATTTCTCTATTAGCTGGAGGAAGTTGAGATTATTCTGAAAGGCACTATACTCTAGCACTTGTTCTTAAGCAGAAATGAAAATGATCAGCTATTAAAAGAACTTAAACTCTTATTTCTAAAAGTGTAAAATGTGTATCTCCATGAAGGGTCTGCATAACCCTTGCAGGCTGTATTGCCTTCAGGAAACCCTTTTCTTCCTCTAGTCTTTCAATTCCCTATAGTGCATGCTCCCTCTCATTCCCACTTTCTCTCATAGACAAGATGGATAGAACACACAGGCAGACATCCTTCAAGTCTTCAGAGGAAGTGCCACAACCTCACTCAGTACTGTGCTAAATGCCTTCTTAGGAGATGTGGTGGTTGGGTTGGGAGGAGGAGAGGTCTTCTACAGGCAGAAGATAACATTTTCTGAAGTGGAGAAGAGCAAAGAGAAACAGAGGAACAGAATAACTGAAAGGGAGCAGAACCTGGGAATCAGGTCACAGCCGTGGAGGAACACTGCTTGGGGTTTACATTGCTTTTCTTTTCCATTGGACATATACAACAGTTATATTGAGTACCCATAATTTTAATTTGTTGCTGTTTGGGGTTTTTATTTGGAATATTTCCTTAGAATACTCCAGTCATGGGCAAAAAGAGTCACACATCATGAGGGTAGGGAAAAATAACAAACGTGTTAAGGAAAACAGAAAGGAGACAACCAAGCAGTTGTTTAGAAAAACAACAGTTAAGCTTCAGGGAGTTTATTTCTTAAATTTCCTTGTATGAGAATAGAAATATACCCCCGCCTCCAGAAAAAAAATGAAATTCACATGGTGGTGTTGCTACTTGTCATCACATGCAAATAAAACATAAAGGCAAATACTTTAAAAGGAGGAGGCCACTGAAGCAGGCAAAAAGTGGCAGGCATTTAGGGGATATGCAGATTCCACCCAACTTAGCTAAGCAACTTGGCCCAGGATTCCTTCCAGCTCCTAATTGTTCCAGATTCCAAGAAGTCCCTGCTTCACATTGATGCACTCTGCTTTCCTCACAGCCTTCAGTTCTGATCAATTATGCTTTGGTCTTTATTATTGCACATTTTATTCTAAAGCCAAATATTATTTCCAGAAAATATGTTATGTCATTTTAGAAACTGAAAAAAAAATCTGAAATGATTGTATTTGTTTACAATCATTTGATGGTTGTCTCAAACATATAAGCTGGAATTTAATGTAAAGTATTATAGTTTGACAGTGGATAAATTTGTTTTGAAGATTCATTGAGACATTCTTAAATTTCCTTGTATGAGAAATGAGTTAAATTGATTTTGCTAGTTAATATTTTGGGGGATATTACTTTACTTTAAGTAGTATATTATAACTAGAAAGTATTTATATCTTCAAAAGAATTTCGTTGGGTACCTTGGCATGTGTGTCTCTGGCAATAGTTTAGCCCAACAGTCTAGAGTCAGCACTGGGGAATTCTCAAATCCATCCATCCATTTCAAGTTGTGGCTCTCATTTTGCCCCAAATACAAGTCAGAAATCTATGGGAAAATTATAACACTTCTGAAATTTTAAAAACTAGTTAAAAGAAACTAATGTCTATGCGACAGTGAAGATAAAACTTTTTCTTATTTATAATTCAATCTGAATTAAGGACTTTTAGTTATAAGCATTAATCAAGTTAGTACTACATATAGACTAGATAAACTGATAAGTTCTAGATAAACAAATAATTTGAAGTGCCATTGTCTGAACAAGGATGGTTTCTGTGTTATGAGTTTACTTATAAGTCATCCTGCATATGAAAGAGTGAAGTCTACTTGAATAAATGAATAAAGAATTAAATAAATGCTACATTTGTTTTTATTATGCAAGTTCCCACATAAGTAAATACATATAAATGTAACTAAAAATTGTCTTTTTTTAAAAATATATTTTAGTTATTTATGGACCTTTATTTTATTTATTTGTATGTGATGCTGAAAATCAAACCCAGTGCCTCACACATTGAGGCAAGTGATCTTCCACGGAGCTACAAACCCAACCCAAATGTCTTTTTTAATAGTAAATAAATGAGAAAAATATCATATGCTGGACTTCACTTAATCAACCATGGGTATTTTAATTCAACTCAAAACATTGTTAGTTTTGTAACTAGAGAGAAATTTCTTTTTTTTTTTTTTCACTTTTAACTTTTCTTTACCACAGCTAAGGTTTTCACATAGATTAGACATGGAATAGTGGTAAAACATTGAAAAGCCTTGTTGGAAAGTCATGCCAGCAGTGTAGCAGTTTGCATAGTGAAAACCAAGAAATATCAATGAGCAAATACAAGAATAATGGTAGAACTGATATTATCCAAGGTTCGTAACTTCAGATAACCTGTTCTCATTATGAGAGCATATTTTTATAGTGTATCATTTATCATTTATCATCTCTACCTTGTACCCTCTTCAGGATTCATGAATAGAGTAATAAAGAATTTGTCCTGATTCTTCTAACAGGTAGAGAAAGCAAGTGTCCAGATGCACTGCTTTGGAACAACAATGCTACCTAGAGTGAGAATTCAACTTGAACTGTAGGCTATTAGCTTTCTCTAAGCATGACTAATAGTCACCATGAAATTCACTGGGCAAGGCTCATTCTGAAAACCCCACCACACTTCCTTTTTGTAATAAAGTATTTTCTAGGATCAGTAATTGGAGTTTGCATTAGAAGGGGGGAGGGTATAGGCACTTTAGTCACTGTTAGAAAGTGAGTGGACTGTGACATTGACTGAAATAGATTTAACTCTGGGAAACAGATATATTTTTGATCTTTTTATATGTAGCTGGGTAGAAAGACATTAAGCAGCAGGAAAGGAGGGACTGATAAAAGAAAGTCTCTTTTCTTCCTCTTCATTCTTACAATCTCCCCATTCTTTAGCCAGGAGCTTTAAATATTCTTGTAAGGACTTTCTTGAGAAGACTGTTGTTTTACAGTAGTTTTGTATGTACTGAGATCCTAAAGCTATGGATGTTGTACAAAGCTACAATGTAAATTTATTTCTCTTCATAATCCCTGTCACTTGCCTTGTCTCCACATAAAAAGCCAGCGATGTAACATTTCATTATTAATTACAGCAGCAGCAAGCTGGCTGTCAGAGTCAAACCGATACACTTTCTGGACCAACTGCTGAGCTTTCAGACATTCACTCATTAAGCTTATGATGATGATGGAGTTTTTAAAACCTGCTGTTTGTAATGGACAGTGGAGCTTAAAAATCTGTCATAAACTGCTCAACTGAGGAAACCAAATTGGCAAAAAGAGTGAACAAGCATAAGAGCAAACAAATTGCTCCATAAAAGAAAGTTGTCTCGTTAAATGAGCTTTTATTTTTACAAAGAATGTGAGGGCAACTCTGAGACTATAAGTGGATGCTGTGGAATTGTTTAACTGAGAGCAGTTATTCACATTAAAGAGACTAAGCACATAGAGAAAGAATAGAAATACACCCCCGCCCCCAGAAAAAACAACAAAAGCACTCTGGAATGTTTTTGTTGTGGTTGCAAATAATGTGATCCCAGTGAATGAAAATGACTAAATCATTTTTTTTTAAAGTGTGTATTCTCCTAACATTTTAAAACAAAACTATGTTGAAAGCACATTTCAGGGTAAATAGAAATCAAGTTAAGGATCTAAGCATATGACAGAATTAACTCTCACATTTATAGGTTTTCAAAATACATATTTTTGGATATTTTTCATACATTTCTAAGAACTTAGGAATACAAGGAAGAAGTAACTAAAAACAAAGTCCTCTCTAAAAGAGGAAGCAATAATAGTGACAAAAAAATGTGTGTGTATGTGTGCATATGTATATTACGTAGCACACATACACACACATACATATATATGTATATAATGTATAGTTAAGTTACAAGAGATAAATGAGGAAAAATAGGAAAAGCAGACCAGGCAGAAGGGAACAGGAAAAGCAGATATGGTGGTGAAATAAGAGGAGGATGCAAGCTGCACTGGGGCTGAAGTTGGTGCCTGGAGGAAGAACAGCTTCCAGGGGGAGATTAGATCAGGGAGATTAGCTGGAGAAGCAAACTCTCCTTTGTACTCAGTGGAATGTCTTATACCTGAGGGGAGCAGAGGTGTTGTCAGGCTCATTGTTTTCCAGAGGAAACAAATCATAAAACAAATTTTTGCAGCATGGGTCAGGGCGTTAAATCCTGTTTCCCCACAATGATTATATATTCTGAGCTCTTTTCAAGGTATATATTTAGTCCCCAAAATGTCTTTACAAGGGGGACCTGTGTACATCTCTTTTTACACATATATATATACGTCAACCTCCAACTATTTATATATAATAAGCAACAATGAATAAAATGTAAATGTGCCAATGTACTACCATTACTATTTATTATTGTTACTTATAGTATCAGAAGAATGTTTTTCTACTATTGTATTGTCATATAAACCAATTCTTTAGAGTTATTAATCCCAGGAATCTATTCTACCTGCATAATATAGATGCAAATTTGCAGAGAAAAATAATTGCATTACTACAAATATATTAAAAATGAAAGAAAATCCACTTTTATAATATAGAATTTGTTTCTTAGTACATAAAATCTTACCTGCACAAAAAGAAATAATTCTGAAATTGTATCGAAGATGACATGAAATGATCAATAGCAAATCACCAAATATGAACTGATATAACAAAAGGAAAAAATTTCAGATTATGACCAGAGTAGCTCATGTTTGTAATTCCAGTGCTATAGGAGGCTGAGGCAGGAGGATCACAAGTCGAAATTCAGTCTCAGAAATTTTATGAGGACATGTGTCAACATAAAAATAAAAACAGCTGGGAATGTAACTCAGTGGTAGAGCTCACCTGGACTCAATCCCCAGCACTGTTTAAAAAAAAAAAAAAAAAGAAGGGGAGTAATGTATGAGTCATTAAAACCTAAGCGTTTGTTAGTCTCAAATGTGAACGTCAAGATGCAAAGCTCTTTAACCTGACTTCTCAGTATGATTTGCAAGGCAGTTTCCACATGTAAAATCCTGTTACAAATCAAAACTGTGTAACTTTTCTAAGAAACACACTTGAGTGTAAAGACTTCTTTTGAATTTTATGCTTTTTTCCTTTTTGTATGTTGACATTCAATTTTGAGTAATACATTCTCCATGTTCCTAACTATGTGACTGTGCATACAAATTATTTTGAAATAGGTTTTCCCAGTGTTCTGTAATTATGATATATATGTAATATTGGCATAACTGAATCGCTTCACAAGTTTTTGAGTCTTTTGGGAGTGATATTCTCTGTCTGGGCGTTGTTTTAGATTATTTACTAAATACAGTACTGTATGTTTCTCAGTGTTTATTGTTGACAATATTCAGTAGCTTTTTTGTTTGTTCACAGAACACGAAACACTGTTTTGTGTTCCCATTGAACATGTCTGATTTTAATTGTGGAAAACGACCCTTGCCATCATGGATGTGCAGTCCTCTCAATCCATCCCACCAATTTCCCAAAAGCAAATGGTATAATTTATTTATTTTAAATCTATTTTTAAAAGTTTGTTCTAATTAGTCATACATGACAGTAAGTGCATTTTGACACATTGTATACAAATGGAGCACAATTTCTCATTCTTCTGGCTGTACTTGGTGCAGAGTCACACCAGTCATATAATCATGCATGTACATAGGGTGATCATGTCTGTCTCATTCTACCATCCTTCCGATGTCCACACCCCCTCTTCTTCCCTCACTCTCCTCTGCCAATCCAATGTGCCTTCATTTTTCCCAATCCCCCACATTATAGATCAGCATCTGCTTATCAGAGAAAACATTTGGCCTTTGAGTTTTTGTTTTGGTTTATTTCACTTAGCATGATATTCTCCAGCTTCATCCATTAACCTGCAAATGTCATAATTTCATTCTTCTTAAGGGCTGAGTAATATTCCATTGTATATATGTACCACATTATAGCTCAAAAATATGAAAAAATGACAATTCGCATAATTTGAATATTTACCTAACTATTCTCCTTCTATTGGAATTGAACTCATCTATTTTTTAAAGTAAACTCTACTCTTATACTATTATGCCACTTGGGTAATTCATTGAAACTCACTGCTTTAACAGACACAGAGGAGTTACAAATAAAGAAATCTGATAATGGTTCAATCAACACTAGGTTCAATGGACAGACAAGGAACTCTCATTAAATTTAAGGTAGAGAAGAGTTTGTAACTTCAAATCCCAGCACACACACACACACACACAAAAAGACAAGCATTGAGAAGTGTCTGAAATTTATCTGGATAAGTTCTATCATCTCTCTGTACAAACTAATGTTCATTATACAAAAAAAGTTTTGAAAGACACCAGCAATTTGCTTTAAAAAAGCATAAGTGAAACATGGTCACAGAGGCATAATTTGTTGTTCTAAATTGAAAAGAGTAAATAAATGACTGTGTTAAAAAAAAAGAATGTATTAATATGGAATCAATGAGGTTTCCAGTAAAGAGATATTTCACATTTTAAAAGCTTGCTTCCAAATTTCCCATTTTGACAACTTTTCTTTAATTTGTTCTTTTTGTTATACATGATAATAGAATTTATTTTGACATAATTATGCAAGCATGAAATATATCTTGTTCTAATTCAGTTATTTTGTCAGTTTGCTAAATAGTTATTTTTAAAATTAATTTCTTGTGGATACACACAATGGTGAGATTCACTGTTGTATATTCATATATGTGGTAAGAAAGTTATATCAGATTCATTCCATTGTCTTTCCTTTTCCCTTCTCTCCTCTCTTCCCTTTATTTACCTTTGTTTACTCCACTAAACTCCTGATCCTTCACCCTGACTTATTCTGTGTTAGGTTCCACATATCAAAGAAAACATTCAATCTCTGGTTTTAATGGTTTGCCTTATTTTACTTAGCATGATAATCTTCAGATCCATCCATTCAATGACAAATATCATAAAGTCAGTCTTCTTTATGGATGATTAATATTCCATTGTATATTATACCATATTTTCTTCATTCATTTTTCTGTTGAAGGGCACCTAGGTTCACTCCATTGCTAAGCTTTTATGAATTGTGCTGCTAGAAACATTGATGTGTCTGTGTCACTGTAATATGTTGATTTTTAAAATTCTTTGGATATATACCAAGGAGTGGGATAACTGGGTCAAATGAGGTTCCCTTCCTAGTTTTTGGAGGAATCTCCATACTGTTTTCCAGAGTGGTTGCCCTAATTTGCAGTCCTGGCTACTATGTATGAGGGCAGTCTTTTCTCGTTATTATCGCCACAATTTATTTTTACTTGTATTTTTGATAATTGCCATTCTGACTAGATTGAGATAAAATCTCATCATAATTTTAATTTTAATTTCTCTAATTGCTAGAAATGTTGAACATTTTGTTACATAATTGTTGGCCATCTGTATTTCTTATTTTGCCCATTTATTGATTGGGTACTTCGTTTACTTTTATTTTCTACTTATACTTCACATAACCTTTCCTGTCTTTGAAAATTAAAAATGGCACTCATGGTCTTTTATTGTTTTCATGAACAATTCAAACAATGTAATCTAGTATTTTAGCTTGACTGAGGAATTATAAAGACTTAGGTCCAAAGGTTGTTAATTTATAAAATGACCAGTTACCTTATCTATAATGTGAAGGGTTTAAGAAATAGGAAGTCTGAAATCCTAATTATATTTAAATTTATAATATAAAATGGAATTAAAATAATAGAAAGTAACTCTGAAAAAATAAATAGTTACATTTGTTTTTTTTCTGTTAGTGAAAACTTTAGTTGCTTTTTTTCTCAAAGATTACTTACAAATTGTGTATTAATATTTATGTTTTAAAATATATTAATTATGAGAATATAAAATCATAATGAATATAATTGTCTTCCTTTCAAGTTATAAAGAGACTCTAAATTATTTGTCTTTGAATTTTATGGAATTGTTTTTAAAATTACATTTACTTTTGACACCTCAAGTGCATGTTTGAATATGAATAAAATCTAGGATATTTTGAGTCAGACATATAAGATCTTACAACATTTGTTTCATTGTCATATGAGGTCGGATAGAATTGATAAAAGAATAGGTAGAAAGGAGACATACAGGAAGAACAGGGGAAAGACTTTAAATCAGAATTTTCTGATATTTTTCAGACCTGTCACTCCCCAATTCAGTCTCTCTTTCCTGCCTGTTACTCACAAATTCCTACTAATTCTGTAAATCTCCCTGTGCACTATAAAATAACTCCCCATAAATAGATTAAAGAGAGATGTAATATCTTGAGGAAATTAAAACTTAGGGGACTTTCCAATGCTCTTTATTGATCAGATAATGAAGACAATGTCAGCCTAAGAATTTGGAGATTTGCCAAGAGCACTAGAACCCATCTTGAGAGCACCAAACTGATATCATCCCTGCATACATTTCCATATACACCCCTCACCACGTTTCCTTTAAGAGATGAACTGGGACTCCCCCCAAACTATATATCTCACTCTCAAGATCGCCCACATTCTCCCTTGAATATATATCTCATGTAGTTGACACCAAAAGGCATTTCTGTCTTGAGATTGCCCTCATTCTCTCTTCATCGTGTATCCGTTTTCTTAAATCAGACTCTATGCCTTTGACTGGCCTGTGCTAAAATTTTTGACATGGCAAATCTTATTGATTATTTATAAATATGTAGGATGAATTTATGTATATAGATATGTTATATGGAAATGGAAATCTTTTCTATTGACAATTGTCGGTCACCTTTAAAATCAGACATAAACTGAAATCTGGTAGACACAACAGACAAGATATTCTTTTACATCCTTCTAATAATTTGAATATTTGCTAAAACTGTTATGATCAAATGTTTTGACAATTAAAATCAATTATAGTAATTGTGGAGGATTAATAACCCTGTGATTTGTTATTTCAATCGAAATGATTCAATATATTGATCAAAGTGGCCTTTATATTAAAACAAACAAGAAAAAAAAGAACCCTACTTGTTATTTAATATATACAACCTTGTAAGTGAGGTTTCACAGCAGAAAACCACTACTTCATTGGCAAAAGTAGCATCATTCTTTAGGACCAGCCCAAGTATTTAAATCGAGGGCGGTTTGCAGTGGTGTGTGAGTTGGCAGGCCTGTGAGGAAGCATCTGCAATGACTGTCTACAGCATGTTTCCATTTAACTGGTGTCACCATGCTGTCACTTTCATCCATTCCACAATTTGCACGAAAAGAAAGCATTCCACAACAACCCTTTAAATTCTGGAAATGTATGGTAAATTGTCAGCTTCTTTTCAATGTTGTTGTTTATCTCAGGATGCTTTTTGGCACATGATTTCTCAGTAGATGTAGTCCTCTTTCCCAAATGCAGCAGCAATTCCACTGATCAATGCAAGTTACAGCACTTTTCAACATCAAAATGGAGACAGCTTAATTCCTTACATTAGGATTTGGCTCAAACCCGTAGAGTTTTCCTGATAAATTACTATTAATACATTTAAAAGTATCCAACTTTTCTATCTTGTTTCTATCGGCTCAAAATATAAGCCAGTGCCATGTGGCTGCATCTTAATCATGCTTGAGCTGGAGAGCCATCCGCTGAAAGCCTGTCTCCGTTCATAGATCTGAGAGATTGTAATATTTTAACATTTCCTACTGCCAAGTTGCTAAGCAATAAAACTATCTTGGCACTTTCCTGCCAGTTCATCATGAAGAACTACTTTAGTTTTGCTTAGTCTCTTGATGAAACAAATGTAAGGCAGCTGCACCAAAAGGCCTTTCAGAAATGTGTTGCCAAACAAATCCCTGGAACTTTCACCCCTTTGCATAGCTAATTGAGATGGCTTGAAGCAGAGAAATCCCACATATGCATCAGAATAGAAATCAAGTCTTAAATGTTAGTGATTAAGATTATACAAATATTAGCTCATTACCATTCTAGCATCCTGTGCTCCTTCCACATGTGCCTTCTCTAAGGCACAGAGAAGTGTAATGGTTTCTTAGATTACAATACATTTTTCAAACTAAAGTCAAACTAAAGTCAAGCATACCCATCAAACTATATTCTAAGTGAAATACATATTCTACCTGATATTTACTAATCTTTTTAAAGTTTTGATTACACAATTAATGTCAAAAGGTATGTGAGATTGATAAGCAAACAAGAGATATGTATAAAGTATAAAAAATATATAAAGTATTAACAGACTGTATGAAGATTTTCCATCACATGCAGCCAACCTATAATTTTGTATGTATTTTTCAGAACTTTCTCTCTGTGTATTGTGGTTTATATATTTGTGTGTATGTATAAACTAAGAATTTTGATCTACAAATTCATAGCAAAAGTCAGCAAATTTTTTTATTATAGTTATTGTCCTTAAGAAAATTGAAACAGATTTTGAGTCCTCAACCTGCCATCATATCGACTAATTTCTCTCCATCTCAGAGGAATCAGAAAGTCCCAGAAGTCTTGATTAGAGAAAAATGTTTTGAGAGAGCTCCTTGGGCTTAGAAGATATGGGTCACATAGGATCCTCTGTGCAAACTCACACTATCCACTGAACAAGCCACTTGCCTCCTCTTTCCACAGACTGTTTCCTTTTTGGCCTCAGAGAGTGTGCAAAGGAGTTCTTCCTCAGCCAGTCCATATCCTTCACCTAGCTACTCCAGCTCTCCTGCAGTCTTAGCCTGAATCAAGCTAAGGCTTGTCCCCATGAAGTAAAAAGGCACTGTGTATTTCCCTTATGATACCTCTCCCACTTGCTTTTGCCGACTCCCATTTTCTTATTAAACTCTGGTCTCCATAAGAGCAGGATACAGTGCTGGATATTTATTTCTCCACTGGACAGGTGAATTAATATGCTGGATGCTGAGGAAAGAGTGCTGTATTGAGATGCCCTGATATTCCCTCTCACTGTCCTTACCACTGAGGTAGAGGTGAACAATGAAGTTCCTACAGAGTTGCTTAGCTATAGTACTGGTCATGTTTATGAGGGGGAGTGTGGTAGTCAAGTGAGTGCTCAGAGTAGGTTAGTCTGGTTTGAGAGGTGTGTGTTTAGGGAAATGCCCCAGGAGAAGCCATCTTTGTATTGAAAGGCTTAGTAAACAGTGCTTCATCAAGTGGAGATGGGAGTCCTTTGTTACCTGGGGAAATGGAAATTATGTGGAGTAAAATGATTAGAGATCTTCAGTGGGTGGACACCTGCCTGGAAGGAGAGGGAGTCAAAGATCAGGCTGGTGAGCCACTTACATATAATATTAGTCATTTGCATTCCTCATCCCCTGAGAAAACTAGGAAACAACAAAGCAGTATTAAGAAAGGAAGTTATATAAGAAAATGTGCAACAAATTACCTTATTAGTTTTGCCCAACTTCTGGAAAGCAAAGAGAACAGGATTCAGAAATATTTTGGATTTAGAACTGGAGGAACTTAGTGACTGACTGAGTCTGGAGGGTCTGCATTGAGGAAGATAAAGATAAAAAAATAAGAAGAAAAGCATCCACATAGTGCATGTACAGTACCAATCATTATTGAAGTGTTTCACTTTTTAACTTTGCAATAACCACATGAAGTGGGTACTAATATTATCACACATCATGGATGAGGAAAGTGAAGGGCAGAGATATGAATAACATTAGGTAGGACAGCTGTCGTTCAGTTTTTTGTGGTTTGGCTCCAGAAAGTTTCACTTGAAGTTGCTCCTAGTCTTTTATAATGAGAAGTCAAGAAGAGTGCTGCCATAAATGGAAGCAGAGTTCACTGGAAAGGGTACAAAACAGTATTATAGTATGACTTGAATTTTGGACATCTAGAAATTGAAGTGCCTCTAGACATGCTAGTGAAAATGGTGAGTCTGGTATTCTACAGTTGAATGTGAGCAGAAAACATCATTTGGGGACTTAATGAAGTGTATGTGAAAACTAAAACCAAGGGATAAATGAAGTCTTCAAGCCTTCAATAGCCAGTAGGAGAAAAGAAAGCCCACGTTGACTAGAAAAAGGGTACTGTCATAGGACTCTAAAAAGGAGTTTTCCAAGTACTCAGAGAAAAATAGTGGGATTATGTTGTTACAAGAGATTTCTGTCAAAGAGAATGCAACCAGCAGAGTGTAGGTTCTCAGAATGAGTATTGAATTCCTGATTATTCCTTAGACTGTGTGCTGACATCTATATATTTTATCCGTGTTTCAAAACAATTTTACCCATGTATAAATCTGAGAATGTGGTGTCTGAAAGTCAGTCCTTTTACTACTCTATGAAGTATAAATCTTAGAAAATAATAAATTATTTTCTCTAGAGATATAAAATGTTCTTTTTCAAAAACCTTCCAATGAGAAATATAATTAATTTCTATGCTGAAAAAAAGATTAAATCTTGAAAAATCATATCTATGTTTAAATCTAGTATATTTAATATATCTCTAAAATAAGTAGATGTTAGTTAATTTTAATTTCATCCAATTACTACTTGAAAAAGGGCATTGCTTTATATTGCTGCCAGCTTTATAACAATTTGAATGAGTATATTATTAGTTACAGCAGCATTAGCTTCAATTTTCCATATAGACACAATGAAGACGCACAGGAAGAAACTCTTTTGATTATTGTTTCCATCATGGTAAATGTACTATAATAAAAAATCAACTAAGATTTTATAACATAGGCTGGAGGCATTACTCAAAAGTAGGCCATCTGCCTGGTGTATGTGAGGTCCTGGGTTCAATCCCAGGCACCACCAAATACATAAACACAAATATATTTTTCTCTAAAGGTAAAGTAGAAAATTGGAATGGAAAAGTGAAGTGTGTTTTATTTGCAAAGAAACATTTTCTTGGTAATGACATTTAGTTTAATGAGAATTATATAAACATTTCTTCCCAATTTTTCACCTTGTGATAAGATAAAATTTTGGCATAGTATTAGGCCAAGTTTTGATTGCAACACAACCAAAATCAAATATGAATAGTTAGATATATAAATTCAGGAATAAGTATCAGGTACTTTTTATGGCAAATGTAGATAAATACCTTAAATGTCATTTAAATTGAATTATATTTACTTGACAGTAGGGATATGAAAATCATTTGACAGTGCAAACACACAAGATTTTAAATTCATTTCTAAAAATATATCCCTTCTTAACATATTGACATCCAAAACAGCACCTCTATCTTACGTGAAGTGAGAGTTGATTCTGAGCTATTTCCACCCATTTGAACACATTGATCAATGAATGACTGATTTTTAATATAAATTAATTATTTTGGATGTCTCATGGAGATATGTGATTTCATTTTTGAAATATTTTTGAAATTAATTTAAGTAAACAGATATTTTTTTCAGAGATGTAGATTTACTTAGGAAAGCAGATACACATTCAAGGGGGAATGCAGTGTGGAGACTCTCTTAAGGAAAAGAAAGTCTTGGTAAAAAATGCACATTCAAGATAGAATGGGTATCATTTCCAGAAGGACAGTCTTAAATATATATTTTTTAAATGTAGAACTTAACATTTTATCTAGATCCTTGGGAGAATAAGTTTTAAAAAGTAGTATATTAATAATTTATAGAGATTATTTTCTCATATAATATCCATTAAGTTTCAAAAGTGATACAGGAATTCAAGGTTTTCATTTTCTTCTTCAATTCTCCACTTTCTCCTTCATTATCATTTTTCCTCTTTATTCTAAGTTATTCCCAAAAGCTTTTAAAGAATCATGAGATGTCTTCTATATATCTTTAAAATTTATTAAAATCTTATTATTAGGAATAATAAAATATTATTCCTAATCCAATAAAGCACCCATCTGCAAACTCTGCTGACTTTCCTCAAAGTCATATATGACCACTCAGCCCACTTGACATTCTACCTTTAAGGCCAGCCGTTGCCATTTCTCCCACCTGGATTTCTACAGTGGCCTTTTATAGTATCTTCTGCTTTGCTCCTTATAATTATTTCTTCCTGCTGCACCCAGTAATTATTTTAAAAGGTAAATCAGGTTATATCCTCTCCCGCTTACCACTATCCATTGACAACCTGTCACACATTGAAAAAAAAATACAGATCTTTATTGTGACTTCATTGTGATCAGCCTGTACTTGTGTCTGAACTGAGTTACTTTCTCCTCTGGCTGGCACTCCCCAGTTGCTGACCCTCTCCCTTTTGATTTAACAGTTCAAACTCATCCTTACTCACAGCAAGACTTTGCACTATCTTCCTTCAGCCAGGGAAACCCTTTCTCAACTACTTAGTCTGTCTGTTTGAATGGCCTCTTACGTGAAACCCTGCCACTTATTTCTCTTGCTTTTGTTTCATACATAGCTTTTTATTTTATTTTTATTTTTTTTGTAGTTGTAGATGTATTGCATACCTTTATTTTATTTGTTTATTTTTATGTGGTGCTAAGCAACCAAACAAGTGCCTCACACATACTAGGTAAGCTCTCTGCCACTGAGTTACAGCCCCAGCTTTACATAGCTTTTTATCAATATTTACTATCACACTTTCTCTTCTCTCTTTCTTCTATCCCTCTCTGTCTTCCTTTCACCCTTCCCTCTTGATTGTCCTGTTTTGTGATTATGATCCTTCTATTCTTCAATTCAAGGAAAGGCAATCTTTTTACATTTGAAGCTAAAATTCTGGAACTTTTTTATTTTTCTATCTGGAACATAAAATTAAAAACAGACAATTATTTCTTATTCTAATTCAAATGGAAACATTTTTAAATCTTGTTTTATACAGGCATGATCAATAGTTAATAGAAAATATTTTTATGTTCCATGAATATATATCTTTTTTTGTAATTTTTCATTATTATTTTATTGAACTATATGTATTATACATTATAGAGTTTTCAAATTAAACCAGATTATGATAATTTTATAGAGTTTAGATGTATTTCCAGCTGGAAAGATATGTTTTTATTATCAAAAGAGGGAAAGTATCCTAGAGCTGATATAGCAGCTTCCTTTGTTATTTTACAAAGTAAGATGCCAAAACTCTCAGCATTTAAATTACCTGTCATAAAAGATAGAGGATTCTGGAAACATGGTGACATCAATCAGGGTTTCTGTAAACCCATATAAAGAAAATTGTATTTTGTGAGAAAATGTCCACTGCCGTTTTTTAATTAATAAAATCATAAACAATTATGTAAAATTAATTCTGTACATTTGTATTTTTACATATACTATATGACCTTAAATTATTAAGGCTTTTTATGGCTATAACTAGTTGTGTAGGATATGGAACCACACCACCTTCTTATGAGATCTCTGTTCTTTCCATTGCATTTGTCAGCTTGTTCATGAAGTAAGAGGTTCTTAACTATTTACTGAAGTACTGTGAAAGTGATGGCAAGAGGTTGCCACCTGGATCCTCTCTGGTACTAGAAAAATTCACATTGACTCCTAACAAGTTAAACTTCAAATCAGTTTTTGCCAGTGTGATGTTCTTGTCCATGATATTTTGCTGTGGGTTACTGTTCCACCTATATCTGTTCCAAAGAACAAGCATACCTGCATATTCATCTCTTATTTCATTTAAACAAAAATTGAAATAAAGAGAAGGGAAGAAGTCCAATTGAGGAAAATGGCAAAACGAACATGGGACTACAAAGTATTTTCTTTGAAAATAGTATAGACTAACGGAAAGCACTTGTTGAATCAATGTAGTTTGAAGGCATTCACACTTAGGGACAAATTAAATAAAACTTTCATTAAAATAAAAAATACATATACATATATTTTATATATATTCTAACATACTAACATAGTGAGACAATGCATTAATAAAGGAATGAATGATTATCCTGAAAAAAAGAGATCTAAGATTTGAGAATATAGATATTCGTTAACCATAACACAGCTCAGAAATTCATTCTGAATATATTCAAGTTCAGTGCCTTGCAAAATATGCACAGTGATTGCTGATTCTTTCTCTCATACAAAACTAATTCATAGAATTTACACACTTTCAAGCATGACGATGCACCTAGGTTATGCAGTATACACATTACCTAACTATGAATATAGTGGTTATAAGCTCTTGATTGCAATAACCTGCAAAACAAGCTATATTTGTAACTCAAGAATTCTGATCAACAGTACTTAATGAGATATGTGACAGCTCATAACAACTTTTAAATACTTTTTGTGACCACATTGATAAGAATTCTCCCATTTGTGTTAAATCTAAATTTTAAACACTGCATTAAGTTAGATAAAATACACCTGAAGAATGTTACATGAAACACTCAAACAGAAGCTGCTAACATGTCCTTAAAATGTTGATCTACTGCTCTCAGAAAAAAAAGCATTTTTCCTGTTATTATTACTATGATATTCTTTATGTCAATCAGTATTATATTTTCAATTTTTCATATACTTTTACAACAGGTACAATGAAAGACTTAAAAGATTTTTAATACAAATTAGGAAATATTTTCTATGATTTAAAAACAGAAGAGATACAAACAATAATTTGGTAATCTAAATGTGCTTATATATGTATTTCATGCCCCCATTCCATTATGTTATTCATTTCCCTATAATTATAGATCTTTGGCTACCAAATGTATTAAGTGTACCAGATACTTGTAACTAGGAAACTAATCATCTGTAGGACTCTTTGATTTTGTTTTGATTTTGTAATGAAATATGTTTTCATTAACTTAAAATTTGATATTTTGAAAAGGCAAAAAAAATCATTATTTCTATATTTCTTAAGATATATGGAGAAAAAATAGTTACATATCAATCTTGATACAACAGGTGTTTTTTTTTTTTTTGGTTTGTTTGTTTGTTTGTTTTGTGTGTGTGTGTGTGTTTGTTTTTTTCTTAAAGCACACAGTGCTGTGATGGTTTCTCCCTGAAAGGTTATCTCAACTTTACTTTGTATCATATTAAAGAAATGGTCTCCCAGGAAGCTGTGAATTATCTATTTCCACAGCCACAAAAACTAGCCAAGACTGTAAGAAAGAAATAGAGGACAGCTTAGCTATAACCTTCAGAAAGTTCCAGAAAAGATATTTATTGCAAATAGCAAATAGACATTTATTATAAATGTATGTAAAGTCACATCTTTGTGATATTAATTAAATGTATTCTTATGGAAACTTAAATTGTACATCTGTTCTTAGCTTTTCTGAAATTTTATTGTTACCATTAAGTGAAAACTTAGCACCCTACTCTTTTTTTTTTTTTTTTTGCTTTTTATTCCTATTCTGTCACTTATTTTACTTCCTTAAAAGTCCTTTCAGCCCAGTTAATTTCCAGTACCATTTTTTTAAGGAACTAATGCCACTTAAGGAATGATTGTCATTTGATGTTTTATTCCAAGGGACGGTGAGGCATTTGTCTCTAAGTTTTCACTCAATTTGTAATAAATACTTTCTGATTCCCTTTTAGTTGTACTGTTCGTTCTTTTCTTGACTTGCTCCCCAACATTAAAATTAAACTATTAAAACTTAAACTTATAAGTCACAACTGTCTTCTCAGGAACACAAGAGAACTGAAATTAAAAAATAAAATATTAATTATCAGTATCTGACATAGTTTATTAATAGCAGGTCATTTTTTTTTTTTTTTTTTTTTTTTTTTTTTAGCACTGGAGATTGAACTCAGGGCCTTGCACATGCAAGCTAAAGGCTAAGCTACATTGTAGCTAAGCTACATTCTCAGACCACAAGTGATGGTTTTGGAAAATACCATCCATCAGACCCATCTGGCAATGGCAGATTAGTTAGGTACAACATCAGAGGCAGCTAGTTCTGGACTTCCATGCTTACTCACACACATCCTTCATTTCTGAACTCAAGTGCATAAAACATGCTATTTTGCTCTGCTTTTCTTTTTCTTTTTTTTTTTTCTTTTTGCTCCTACCTGATGTGACAAATTACTTCAGGAATATCTCTCTATACCATATTCCTTTCCTCACTGCCACTTACATGCTATTAAGTACTTAAAAACTCATTCTTGTCAGAATTCTGATGCTTGCTTATACTTCCTTATGCCAAATGTCTATGTATGAGCCTCATATACTTGTTCTTGCTGCCACCTCTATAGCTGGAAGTTACCATCTATTACGCATTTGCTGCATTTCAGAAATTGCTCCAAGTACCTTTCTTCTGTTGTCTCACTTCATTTTTTTTCTTTTTTTATTGGTTGTTCAAAACATTACAAAGCTCTTGACATATCATATTTCATACATTAGATTCAAGTGGGTTATGAACTCCCATTTTTACCCCAAATACAGATTGCAGAATCACATCGGTTACACATCCACATTTTTACATAATGCCCTATTAGTAACTGTTGTATTCCGCTACCTTTCCTATCCTCTACTATCCTCCCTCCCCTCCCCTCCCATCTTCTCCCTCTACCCCATCTACTGTAATTCGTTTCTCTCCTTGTTTATTTTCCCATTCCCCTCACAACCTCTTATATGTAATTTTGTATAGCAATGAGGGTCTCCCTTCATTTCCATGCAATTTCCCTTTTCTCTCCCTTTCCCTCCCACCTCATGTCTCTGTTTAATGTTAATCTTTTCCTCCTGCTCTTCCTCCCTGCTCTGTTCTTAGTTGCTCTCATTATATCAAAGAAGACATTTGGCATTTGTTTTTTAGGGATTGGCTAGCTTCACTAAGCATAATCTGCTCTAATGCCATCCATTTCCCTGCCAATTCCATGAGTTGGCATTTTTTAGTGCTGCCTAATACTCCATGGTGTATAAATGCCACATTTTTTTATCCATTCATCTATTGAAGGGCATCTGGGTTGGTTCCACAGTCCAGCAATTGTGAATTGTGCTGCTATGAACATCGATGTGGCAGTATCCCTGTGGGCTGTCTTTCAGGAGGCTCATAGATAGGGAAGATCTGTGTCATGCCTGTTTCTTGGCTGTGGATAACAGCCTGAACTTAGCTGTGGGTGACAGCCAGCTATGGGTGTGCCTTAATTAGCCACACCCTTTATTAATTGCCAATAGGGTGGCTTTCTTACTCCTGTGTGTCCTCTGGGTCTCTATAATCTATCCTCCCTTTCCTTTCTTTCAGAAGAGCATGAACCATTGACTTTAGAAAGCATCTCATCCAGTAGAAACTCATCAAGATGACTCCAGCAAAGACCCTATTTCTAGATAAATCCACTTTCTGAGTGTTATAGGGATTGGAAGGTGAACACTTCTTTTGAACTCGACCTATTGAAACATCTAACTCCAAAACATGGGCTCAGCTGCAGAGCTTGAGGTCCATAGCATATGGCCCTTCTTACTGCTAACTCCCTGCTACAGGTCTGCATGGTGTGGACTCTGCCACCTTCCTTCTCCACATCCATTCCAATTGCATTGTTCTGTATGTTTTTTAGACCCAATTTTAAGCCTCTCTTGGCAAGAATTTGAAGGAGAAAATCTTTAATACTACATAATGACTCCAGGAATCCAAAATAAATAATGCCTTCCCTGCTTAGTCCTACTGTGTTCCCCCTGCCTCTGGAACCACAAGAAAGCTACTCCTCCTAAGCCCTATTAGAGCTTTTGTAACTATTACATGTATGATTTGATAATCCATAACCTCAATAGACTTCAGGCTGGTAATAAATAGAAAGTTCTTGATTTGTATTTAGAATACTTAATTTATGAAGTAATTTGCTCAAAAAACATTACATTTAGATTCACCCAATCACTCATTTGCCCACATTAGCACATGGTACCACTGATACTTGACTTTAAATCTTGGAAATACCTTTAACTCTGTCTATATCTACTCAAGTATGAATATTCTATTTGTGTAATTTTTGTTTCTGCTCTCCCCACTCTTTTGTGATATGCATAGCCTCCTTATCTGTTATCACTTTTAATTTGATAATTACCAAATTATCTACAAAGTTAGTTAATATTTACACATATTTAATACTTCCTTTGTTTTACTAGTTTCTATGTACTTTTCTTGCCTTCTAAACAAAACAGAAGCCCTTTAAAGACAAGTGCATAATGCAATAACTTTATGAATTTCCATCCTACCCTTGTATGCATTCAATACTCAATAACTGTAAGTAACTGTAGTATGTATACCAATAATAATTTTTACACACACACACACATACACACACACACAACACATGGAGAGAGAGACAGAGAGAGACAGAGACAGAGAGAGAAAATGACTGTGATACCTATATTCAGCATTTAGTTCTAAGAAAAAAATGTGCTTTATAGGAACTTACAAAAATGAAATCTTTACTACATTTGGGATGTCCAAGATAAATTATATCAGTATTTCCTATTCATTAATAATAGAGCACACAAAGCAGAACTTTATTGGTCTTTTAATTGGTAGACTTTACTAGTACCTTGACTAGCAAAAAAAATGTATTTCTTTAGTTGGACACATCAGAATGGCTAACTGTCTCTGAGATTTCTCAAGCCTGTGAGCATTAGCAGATCAATAGAAGTGAAGATAGAGTTTTAGCCTCTAAGAAAAATTCTGCAAGGTAGCATTGTGCAGTCTTCACACAGCACAACTATACAAGGTGGTCCCTGTTTTTATTTAGAGGATAAAATACTTTTTAAATAAGGAAATATTTAAAATATTTAAAATCTTAATATGTATTATGCCCTTACTGGTATCAATGTCTTATATGAATATTTATACCTACATATAAGTGCATACACACCTATTAACTCATGTGGAAAATAAGACACAGAGAAGTCAAATATACTCAAGCACACAAAACTCTTTAAGTTGTAGATTCAGTAATCAAATATGTATAACCTTATTCTCAAACTATGTTTATTTGCATTTCATTGTCACTGCCTCTGAACTGATGAAGGAAATTAGAATAAATAAAGGTCGATTCCTGGAATTACAAAAAAAGCTTAATAAGAATTAAGTAGGAGGCCTTAATAAGTCAATAAATTCACTTTGAGAAATGGCAGCTTATCACATCACAGACTTATGATAGTATTTATTTTTATAAAGGAAAGCACCATATATAGTTCAGAAAACGTCCTGTGAGTTGTAGATAAAGATCTTATCAGGGTTTGTACCAGACTAAAATCCTTTCTTTAGAGATTAAATCAGAAAAAGGTTATCCTTTTGTTTTGCCAGAAATTTTTCCACTGCCAATTATCTTGGTCTCTAAGTAGCAAAATAAGTAATTCCCAATTTAAGAGCATTTTAGGCCTATAGGTCCTCATTTACCTAATTGCAGAGAAAATTATTTTAAAAGTAATTTTCCCCTCAGAAGCAATTCTAAGAGTGAAAATTAAATATGCATAGAAGGTATAACTCAGTTTTTTTTTTTTAAAGAAACGGAAAAAGTGATTTTTTAAAGAAATGTAACTGAAAACAATTGCAGTCAGAATATTTAATTACTAGGATTTTATTGTTTATTTTACTCACAAAAAAGATTTGAAATATGACATATATCCTGTTCTCATACTATCAGATCTGATAGTCTCAACTTTGTGAACACATAGTTATGGCACAAGGAAGGTTTTGAGAGTGGCAAAGACTGCTCCTACATATCTGGAAAATTGATTCCATTTTATTAGTATTTTGCTATCCTTGGAAGAAAGGAAATCACAGAGCTAAAATACAAGTTGGTATTTTCAATAGTTGGAGGTTAGCTTATGGGGCTGTGGAGCTGGAAAGCCTGTTGTGTCCCATTCTAGAAGTCTCATCTGGCCTCACCACACTATTATGATGCCGGATCCCCAAGGTAGAAATGTGATCAAACGCCAGGCAAACTTCAGAGACGAAATTCCTAAGAAGTTCTTAGTGTCACCCAATTTTGTTTACCTTCATCATTAAAAAAAAATAAAGATAGCTATAATTTATGAATTACATGGCAGATTATGTGCTAGACATTGTAGCATAATTAGGTTTTAAATTAGTATCATGTCTCTGTTTTATAAACCTGTGAAATCATCAAGATGTTGGTGTACACTTATTTGGCTACTGAGAAATTACCGATTTTTATTCAACTTTTTTAAAAAAATTCTTAGGACAATGACTATGTATTAAAAATTTTTTGTTATTTATTTTGGTACTGGGAATTGAACCCAAGAGTGTTTACCACTGACTACATCCAGACTCATTTGTAATTTAAAAAAAAAAATTTTTAAGACAGGATCTCACTAAGTTGCTTATAGCTGGATAAATTGCTGAGGTTGGCCTCAAACTTGCAATCCTTCCAAGTCACTGGGATAACAGACATGTGCCACTTACACCTGGCTCAAGCTTTGCTAGATTCCGTATATAAATGATGCCATGCAGTATTCTTTCTTTTGTTTCTGGCTTATTTAATTTAGCATAATGTCATCTAGATTCATCTATGTTATTACAAATGGCAGGATCTCCTTTTCTAAGGCTGAATGATATTCCATTGCACATCTGTACCATAATTTCTTTCTATTTTTTTTTTAGAGAGAGAGAGAGAGAATTTTTTAATATTTATTTTTTTTAGTTTTCAGTGGACACAACATCTTTGTTTGTATGTGGTGCTAAGGATCAAACCCGGGCCGCAGGCATGCCAGGCGAGTGCGCTACCACTTGAGCCACATCCCCAGCCCTGTACGATAATTTCTTATCCATCTATCCATCCATCCATCCATTGACAAACACATTAGTTATTTCTACATCTTAACTGTTGAGGGTAATACTGCTATCAACATGTGAATGTAGATTTTTCTTTCAAAGTGGTAATTTAATTCACTTGGATATAGTAGTTCTTTCAACAGTGTTTGCTACTCTTACTGTACCAAATACCTTCACAAATTTAAAAATTAATATGCAGACAAATCACCTCAAGTTATTGACAAAATGCAGCTGCTCATTTGGGTCTGGTGTTGCAATTGCAATGTTGAATTTCTCAAAAATTTCTCTTGGAGGAGCTAGGGTCTTCACCACATTACTTGTTTTCCTATTAGAGCATGTAACCAGATTCCCTGAGGTCTGAAGTTGTATGAAACCCTGAGGGGAGACTTTTTGGTTTTATATTCTGAATTTGACATTTAGTTACCATTTTTACCTTAAGGAGATTATTCAAAAGTCTTTAGCTCTCAGTTTCTCCAAGTTCAGTAGGAGTAAGAGTAATATAATATTACAATATATGTATAAAGAACAAATGAGAAAATATATGTAAATAAGAATTTACTTTAATACACGTGGTAATTGCTTAACCTATGCTAATGAATATTTTTAATTAGAAAGTGTATTGCAATATTATGCATTAATGAAGATATGGAATCTCTTTGTGTCCATAAAATATATAATATATAAAATATATAATATATATAATAAATGTGATACACACACAGAAAGAGAGAAGAGAGAAAGAGAAAAGGAGAGAAAGAGAGAAAGAGAACCTTGGGAAAGGAAGAAAATTAACTTCATTTATGAAACTTTTCAGAACAATATTCAAAGTGAAATAATTCAAGCATAGAAGACAATTTATTTTCTTAAATGAGGAAGCTAAAAGCAATAAATTTCATAGAAACAGAGAATAGGATAGTCATTTCCAAGGGAAATAGGGAGATGATGGACAAAGGGTGAAAAGTTTCAAATAAACAGGATGAACATTTCTGGAGAATTAATGTACAGCATGGCGATTCTAGTAAATATACTATATTTTATACTTCAAATTTGCTCAGAAAGTAAATTTGAAATGTTCTAATAAGCAAAATAAGTAAATAGATATGAGGTTATGGAAATGCTTGAGTATGATAATCATTTCACAATGTATACATACATCAAAAGATTGCATTTTACATCATAAATGTACTCTATTTTTGTAAATTATGCCTGAATTAAGCTGGAGAAATTCAGCCTGAGCCAACATTTAGAAAATAAATAAATAAAAATAAATTTAAAATGGCTTACAAAATAAAGCAGCAGGATCTTCTTCTGAACTCCCTTAGTTCACAGGGAGGGCATTACATTTTTTTTGTCTGTTTTTTTATAAAGCATTCTCAAGAATGTAGGTACTTAAAGCAAATTTATTATTACACCATATCTTGGTCAGGAAGGAGTCTGACATTTTAACTAAGACCTCATGAGACTCAGATCAAGATACTATCCATTTGTATTCTCCTATTGAGTCCGGATTTAGGAAAGGTCTACTTCTGACTCTTCTCAGATGGCCAGTGCATATTTCCTTTCTGGTTGCTGGACTGAAGTCCCTGTTTTCTTTCCATAGTCATTTGTGATGTATCACAGATGCAGGAGGCTGCCTCATGCTGTGCCTCCATCACAGCAATAAGATACCTTCCTTGATTGAATTCCTATCACAACTCCAATCTCTCTGGCTGCCCTTCTGCTTCCAATGAGAGAAAACTTTACTTTTATAAAGGCTCGTATGATCAAATGATGACCTTTTCTAAGATCAACTGTACCATGTCACATGACCAAATCATGGTATGAAAGCTATGACAGGGGCACAGTGGCAGAATTACACAGAGTATTTACAAGAGCTAAGGGAAAGCTTGAGGGCTAATGTATATGAACACTTAAGTAGAGCCAGTATATAACTGGAGACACTCAATAGCATAAGCAAAAAGTGGAATTTTCATTTGATTGAAGAAAGCATATAGTTATAAAGTCAGTGTTTTGAGCTGATATAAGAATCTTCTAATCATGGTGTCATTTAACTGTAACATTGGATAAGAATAATAATTAAGAATATTCTATATTTCAGCAAAGCAAATTATAATTTTATTTTAATGGTTTATTCTGTACAGGCTTTGGGTTTTGGAACAGTTCATTGAGCATAATATGGTTTCAAGTACTTAAAATCTCTTTAAAATAAAGTGAATTATTTTATAGAAGCAAGGACAAAAATATTAAGTGGGAAATATTGTATCACATTATTATTATGCTTAAGGAAATATGCTCCTAAACAATAGGAGGAAACAAAGCAGTGATCATTTTAAAAAGATTTACAGACATGAAATGTGTGCATGTGTTTTATGTGCTCGAATAATTCCATACCTTTTAGAAGCAGAGAATATGCAATGTCTTATTCTGCCTTGTGGGCATTCAGAGCTTTTAATCTAACAAAACCTATGTGTCTGCCAGTAGCATGTCAGAGTCTTATTACTTGGCTTCCGTAGCACTTGATGTGCGTGGCTAAGTCCCTGCACAATGTACCCTTTGGGGCTTCCTGAGGTAGAGCCATGCAGGTTTGCATGTTTACTTACTGACAATAAAAGAGAGAGAGAGAGAGAGAGAGAGAGAGAGAGAGAGAAAGTGCGAGCAGTAACATTAAATATTCTATCCCTGTTTTTACTTGTGCATTCACTAAGAATGATGAAAGCATAGACTATGTGGAATGATTTGAGAATTGTGCATGAGCACGTTCTTTGTTCTCCATGTCTCATGAGAAGTCAGTTTCTTGTCATGTTCAGTAGACAAATGTGCTACCTCTTTGTTACAATACAACTTGAGCTTCCTCAGAGAATGCAGTCATACAAGTTAGCTTCAAAGCCCAACTAATGACAAAAATGTGCACTTAATTTTCACCTAAGTGAAAAAAAAAATGACAGAGAATTGACAAACCTTTTCAAATACAATTTCGAAGGCATCATTTTTATTAACAAACTATAATTGCCTGTGAGGCTTAACTTAATGAAAAAATGCTAAGGTAAATTTTAGAGAGTCCTCACATTGATACTTTACATTATGGAATCACATCAACATATGCTTAAGGATGAAAAATTAATAAAATTTATCAATCACTGAAAAAAACAGTTTTTAAAAGCCACATGCAAAATTTAATGTATTTAATGAATGAAGGTGATTGTAAAGCACATAGCTTTTATATAAGATATCAAGTAGCTTTCTGGGGTTGTTAATGTTTTAAATTTTTCAGTCATTAAAATAGAATACTGCAATGAGTGTGGGAGAACAGAGAAGTTTTAAATCAAATTTTATCTGCACTTACTCTCATATTGTCTCCTTAACCTTCTTGACACTTTAATTGCTTGCCATTTTTCACTGAGATGGCAAGCGTGTTTTTACATATGCAGAATGCAGCCTGTGTTAATGTGTATTGATTAAAGTATAGAAGGTGATGCTAGGATGTTGGAATTTTCCCCAGTGTGACTACTGAATAGCTTTTTATATCATCTCCACTCACTTTCTGTTTTAAATAGAGGAAAGAATGCATTCATTTTCCAATATGTCTCTGTTACATAAACTATAGTATTAATAGGTTCAAAAAAAGACATGATTTTACCAAAGAAAAGCCAGAAAACAGCTATATCAAGAAACTTGCTAAGTCTTTCATTTTTGTATTGAAGACGCTACAGGAAAATCAATAGCTTCCTATGAGTCCGAGTGATCTTGCAGCTTCTGAGAAATTTACATCTCCCTGACAGGCACTTTGTAAGGTCTGGTTCACCTGGGTCATGAGAGTCCACATAATTTGCATCTTGAGCAATTTCTCTTTTTCCTTTACCTGTTCCAGGAGGAAGGAAGATTGAACCTGGTCATAAAGAGGAGCTCATTATGTAAGTCTCAGCTTGCGAAGAGTAATTTTGTAGGTGTTCCTAAAGTACAAGAATGTCACATAATGATAATATTTTCTCATAGCTCCTCAGATCTCCACATACACTAGAAAATGGAAGTGTCATATACTGATGCACATTTGAAGTTTCATTCTCCAAATAAAATTGAAATGTCCTATCAAGGTCATTGGAGAAATATCATCCCAAGATGGATTCACAAATTATTTGCCAACGAATATACAAAAGAGAAAGATACGTGATTTATCTCTCATAAAACAACAACAACAACAAAACAAAACTATATATATAAATATATATATATACATATATATATATATATTCTCCTGATTTTATTCTGTCCTTTAAACTTGACAAGTCTAAACATCAAATATATATTTATATCATGATATGCTATTAATTCATAGCCTATATTTTATAGTACTGCAATAAGCACAGTTAATAATAAATAAAAAGCACATAGGCAAAACTGAAATAATTTGAATTTAAAATAAAGTGCAATAGCAATGACTAAATAGTTAGGGCTTAAGTATGCTTACTTGAATTTAACCGATAGTTCAGTGTGGATATCTATCAAAATAAATTCTGGGATGGTGTCTGAAATCCACTTTAGTTCAGTATTTTTATTTCAGGATAAGGTTTTGCCTAGATTCAGATATATGAATTTTCCAGTATTCATAAAAATTACAGTTAAGGTATAAATGAAATTTATTATTACAATTCACTCTCATATTTATATGAGATATATATGAGATCTGATATATAAAACAAGTGGACAATTCAAGTTTAAAATGGTATTTGTATATTCATTTTATAGTTTTCCCCTTTGAAATGTAGGATGGATATCCTTTAGAAAACATTATTTTGGCTCCTACATTATCATGTTTAATTAGAACAACTGAAGTCATGTACAAGTAACCTTCAGTGTTTAAGGTTGCCATAAATTGTGGTTGATGGAAGTAGACCATCTAATCTTGCAAAAATATTCTGGAATGGGACTAGACATTGGCACCATTTGGAAAGGAAAAATGACACTACCGGTTTTTTGTTCATACTTACTTCATTGCTTTTGCATATAATAAAAACAGATGATGTTTATTGAGCACTTATTATTAGTCAGATGTCTTATTAAGTGACACATGAATATTTTCTGTTTCTCTCCAGAAAACATTCTGAGGTTGGTGTAACATAGCTGCATTTTATTGGAGGATCCATTCATGAAGACCTTGCTATCACATAATGAAGATTAATTACCTACAGGAGCAAATAAATAACTGAATGGGTATTCTTTCAAACTTTATTTAGAGTGAAATTCTACAGTCTGGTTCACTGTATTTGGTGGCTTGCCTTACAACTTTATCATTTGTATGCCTTAGTTCGATACTATTATTACAGAATGCACTTATTTTCTGTATGGTCATCATGCATGTTCAGAAAAACCCTGCACATAAGCACAATCAGTCACACATATTCTGATACACTTCCACAACTCCCTGATTTACTACTACATGCTGACAAACTAGGGCTTGTCATTCTTTTTATTATCTAAAGTCCTATCATAATATAAAATACTAAAACATTTAGAATGGTGTCCTCTCAGTTATGAAATTTTCAGACAATAATAGCTTTACTGGTATGATTTTAAGGTTTGAAATATTAAATGAAACTTCATTATTTAAAAGTTTGTGTAGAGTTATGTTGCTTGCATTGATTCACCGGTTCACTAAAAGGCCTATAGTTTTCCTGGAGCAGGTTTTAGAGCAGGGGTTTATTTGAGGTGAAAAAGAGGAGGAATAAGAAAGACCTAGTAACAGATCAGTTAAAAGAGAATTTATTAATGCACACCACTAAACAGCAAAGACACAGGAGAGGACAAGACAGGATATGTTGACAGTGGGATCTACAGAAGGTAATATTTAAAAAAAAAATACTGCTTTCAACTTCATTCAAATATCTTCAAGTTGAAAATTACTAGATTTATCTAATCAAATCTTCTAAGATAATGAGTGCATGCCTATGAATACATGCATTTGTGCTGGAAAAACCTGGTTATTTTAATTAGAAAATCAGGCTTATGTGTAATTTTCTTGGAAATCATTTTTTTTAAGTTGCCACATATTTTCTTAAATTATATTAACTGAAACCATACTACTTTCCTTTATATCCATATTTATGATTTACATGGCCTGGATGAATTTCTTGTCTGGAAACTTTCTGTCTAACATAATCATTGCTGATAACCAATTATCATTTTTATTTTATTACCTTTTGTTTGTATTGCACATATGTAAATGCTGAGAACTACCTAAAGCTCATCTGGGTTTTACCTAGTAAATAAATGACTTATCTAATTGGGTCAAACACATGAATTGTATGAGAAATATCTATAAACACTAGAACCAAGTTTGTCCTAAAATACTTTAAATTGTTTTACTTTTTACAAATTGCTACAAATTTCTGAAAAGAAAACTTAGTCAAATGTAAATTTCCAAAAGACAATAGCAAAAAGTGTGTATGTGTGTATGTATGTGTGTGTGTGTGTGTATTTGTGTTGTGATTCCTTAAGATACTGTTAGAGACAACAAATAGTAATAGGGTAAGAAGAAAATATGTACCCGCCAATTAAAATTAGAGAAACTTCACAAGTCTTTTTAACATATGTTGCTCTTCTTTTCTAGCTCAGCTTCATAAGCATGTGTTGTACACAGTTCAGCAATTACTCAACAACTCTTCATTTTCAGTAAGTTATCCATTTTTTGGCACATACACTTGAAACTGGCAAGAGGTTCAATCTGGTAATAAAATTTTCACCAGAAAGTTCTTTTGTTTCTTTTATTTTTCTTTACATAAGAAAAACATAAATACATCAAATTTAATTATTAGCACTCCATGGTAGATATGTTAGATATTTTTTTTTTCCTATGGATCCTGTGGTATCTTCTTGACTGGATATTTTCTGGAAGTCTCAATGTAATACATTCTTATATTCTAATAGTGGTTCTCTTTGTCTTTTGAACATGGAGCAGACATATGAATGCTGCTTACCAGGAGGAGGTAGATCAAGTCAATGAGTCTGTCAGAAAGTAAGGATGGGAATAGGCATGACCTTACACAAATCAACCAAAATGGATTGTAATGTTTGTCCTATTCTGCCATACCATAAAAACCCATCACAAACCAGGTAGCTTGTAAGCAACCAAAATTTATTCCTAAAAGTACTGGAAGATTTGTTCTACTGAGGGTACAATTTCTGGTTCCTAAATATTGTCTTTTGGCTGTGCTTCCCCATAGTGAAAGGGACAAACAATAATGACCTTCCTTAGGCTTTTTTTTTTTTTTTAAAGAGAGTGAGAGAGGGGGGAGAGAGAGAGAGAGAGAGAGAGAGAGAGAGAGAGAGAGAGAGAGAGAGAGAGAGAATGAGAGAATTTTTAATATTTATTTTTTAGTTCTCAGCGGACACAACATCTTTGTTGGTATGTGGTGCTGAGGATCGAACCCAGGCCGCACGCATGCCAGCGCGCTACCGCTTGAGCCACATCCCCAGCCCTTTCCTTAGGCTTTTAAATAATGGTAGTAATCCCTTTCATGAAGTATTCACCATAATTCCCTAATCACCTTCTAACAGGACCTACATTACCTCAGGGAGAGGATTGGTTTCAACATATGAACTTTGAAGAGAAATAAATATTCAGATTATGGCAATATCAAATGCCATAAACAGCAAAGCATTAATTCTAGAATGTTCTTTAAAACTGTGTTTGGGAAAATTGCCAGTGGCTTTGCACAGATTCCCTGCTCAGCTCTCGTTTAACATGCATGGCCCTTGAAATACACATGCTCTGTGACTTTGCCCAAATTCTGAGTCTTTTGTACTATAATTGAAGGAAAATGTATAGAAAAGGTGCATAGAATTGAGCTGTCACGGAAGTTTCAATATTAATTATTTTTCCCTCATTCCTTTCATTTTTAATATCTATGCTATAGCATTCTCTTAAACTTTACTATCTTTATGTCACCCTGTTATCTTATGATCTGTTGTAAAAATTAAGGAGAGAGATTTTAAAAGATATATGAATCCTCATGAAATAACAATAAGTCAATTTAGGAAATTAAAAATACTAAAACACTTAAAAGAAAGCAGGAATGTTTTATGAATGACCAAAAACTGCTAGAACAAAGAAATCCAAGGACTTTGTTTTGGTTCGATGCAGTTGGATGCTTAAATTTAAATTTACTTTAAGCTGAATTACTAGAGAAGCATATATGTTTATTGTTTATTGCAGAATGAAGGATTCACCTTCCACTAAAATGCACTTGTCAAAATTACCACATCACTCAAGTCAGACTCCCATCTGCCATCCCTCCTGAAATACTCCCATCTCCTGCATCAGGCTTTCAATACAGCCTGTTCTCCTCCTCCTACCATGTGTACTGTATCCTGACAGTTTCTTTTGTCAGTTCCTTTTCTTTATGCTTGTCTTTTAATGTCATGCCTCAGGGCTCAGTTCTTGGCCCACTTATTTATTCTGTTTATACACCTTTGGTTATATTTCTCACCTAGGCTCCTCAAAATGATCACAACTCCCAGATATATACCTCCATTCAAGACTTCCCTCCAGCTTTGGGTATTTCATGTGCGTGATATCAAGAATTGTGTTTCTTCCCACTCCATATACACCACTCTGATGTCTAATATATGTGTCAAATTTGGCACTTACAAAACTAAGCTCTGCCTCCAGTCCCACGCACACAATCTATTTTCAGATTCACCCATTTCAGAAGAAAGCCACTCCATTCAGACTAAACATTTAGAAGTTTTTCTTGAATACACACATTTTATTTTTACACTTTAAAACTAATACTACACACACTATTCATAATTTGAGTTTTCATCATCATGGTTGCTATTTGCCTGACAGGAGCCACCATTATCTCTTGCCTGGGTTATTGTTATTGGTAGCAATCCCTAGGATTGGGCTGTCAATGAGATTCCTCAAAATCAGATACTTGATCCTCAAATGATCTTATTAATATTCTCAATTTTGCAAAGTAGATGAAACATGGGGAATTCCAAGATGCCCAGGAGGATGTCCTGTGACATTTTTATCTCCTCAAATTGTATGTGTTCCAATAACAGGTAAGATTTCTAGTGAAGTTTAAGGCCACTGTATTTTAAAAGATATTGATAACAGAATGTCACCATTTGGTACTCATATCTGTACAGTACATAATTGCATTATATCATCCATGGATCTAAGACCCACCAATCTATAGCTTTCAGGCTTGCTTACCAAAAAGTTATAGAAACAGTATATATTGTCCAAATTTTTCCATAATAAGAACTTTCCTCCTAGCACAAACACAGAGTTTTCTTGCAAGAGGTCTGTGTCATTTTCACTTTCAATGGGAGATCAGACTTATCTTTGAATGCTCCTTGCCCAGGATCTTTCCTTGTATGGAAGGAGTTCATTCACCAGTTCATGAAGACCAACCCGTCTTGCAGACACTTTCATCTCATCTCTTAACAATGTCTATTTCTTTTACTCTTTCCCTTCTTCCACTCTGTTCTCAAGGCAACAGTTAGAAGATGGTCTGACCATGTCATTCCTTTGCTCACCATTTGCAAGGACTCCACATTTTATTCATGATGAGAGCCAAAGTTTGGGCCAAGCATGACAAAGGTTCACATGAGCAGTCCCTGACTTTGTCCTCTGCCATGTCTTTCACTTTCCTCATGACAGCCACACCAGCCTCCTGGATGTCCCACTCATTAGGCACATTTCTGCTGCTCTTCTCATAGACACACAGGAATAATTCTCCCATTTCCTTAACACTTTCACTGAACAGACCCTTTTCCAACATACTCAGACAGACTCCAAATACTCATGGCCTGAAGCTATATGGTGTTTTAACTGTCCTTTCTTATCAGTTACCAGTATATTTCATATACTATATTTCATATACTAAGGAAATATACTGTTAGAATATGAGGTTCAGAAAAGAAAGAATATTTATCTGTTTTGTTCCTTGAGGTACCCCAAATACCTAGAGGAGCAGCTATGTACAGTAAGTTGCAAATATTTTATAAAGAGTGTGTATGCAATTGTGCATTTGTCTTGGCTATCTGGTTATTCTCTAATTGGACTAATTATTTTTCTCAGGTCCACATCATACTGCCTGATAGTCAATTATGAGAATAACTTTTCCCAGAATATCTTTCACTAAAAAAATATTTTTCTTCAAATTTGCTGCTAATAAAATGTTTAAGTTATTTTGTTAAAAATATTTTAAAAGTGGATCAATCAGAATAAATCTGAGGGATAAATATTTTTTATAATAGTATATTGCCAAGTCCTTATTTTGCAAAACAAAATATGCATATATACTTTAAAGATATTTTGACAGGTAGAAAAGCACAGAGTAATTTTTTTTTGTTGCATATGGATTTCCAGTTTTCCCACCACCATTTGTTGAAGAGGCTGTCTTTTCTCCAATGCATGTTTTGGGCACCTATGTCTAATATAAGATAATTGTAATTTTGTGAGTTAGTCTCTGTGTCCTCTATTCTGTACCATTGGCTACCAGTCAGTTTGGTGCCAATACCATGCTGTTTTTGTTACTATTGCTCTGTAGTATAGTTTAAGGTCTGGTACAGTGATGCCACCTGATTCACTCTTCCTGCTAAGGACTGCTTTAGCTATTCTGGGTCTCTTATTTTTCCAGATAAATTGCATGATTGATTTTTATATTTCTATGAGGAATGTCATTGGGATTTTGATTGGAATTATATTAAATCTGTATAGTGCTTTTGGAAGTAAGGTCATTTTGATAATATTAATTCTGCCTATCCAAGAGCAAGGTAGATCTTTCCATCTTCTAACGTCTCCTTTGACTTCTTTCTTCAGGGTTCTGTAATTTTCATTAAATAGATCTTTAGAGCAGCACAATAGCTAAACTGTGGAACCAACCTAGATGCCCTTTAGTAGTTGAATGGTTAAAAAAAATTGGCATATAAACACAATGGAATATTACTCAGCAATAAAACAGAATAAAAAACATGGCATTTGCAGGTAAATGGATAGATTTAGAGAAGATAATGCTAAGTGAAGTTATCCAATCCCAAAAAACAAATGCCAAATATTTTCTCTGATATAAGGAGGCTGATTCATAGTAGGATAGGGAGAGTGAACATGGGAGGAATACACAAACTCTAGATAGGGCAGAGGGGTTGGATGGGAAGGGAGGGGACATGGGGTAATTAATGATGGTGGAATTTGATGATCATTATTATTCAAAGTACAGGTATGGAGACACAAATTGTTGTGAATATACCAGAGATATGAAATATTGTGCTCTATATGTATAGTAAGAATTGTAATGCATTCTGCTATCATATATTTTAAAGAAATATATATTGTAGTTAATGCTTTTTACCTTATGGATTTTATATTTTAAAATAAACATTCTGAAATTTAAAAAAAAATAAAAGTACAGAGTAAAACACTACTGTAAAATAATTATAAAGAACTTCATTTCATAGAACTACTGATGCTCTAATTAATATATTTCAGATATATTTTTAATTCAGTGTTTACATTTGAAAAATTTATTTTAGTAATGATTGTTCCATGGATAGAAAGAATAAATTTTAAAGAACATAATGATTACTGTGAAAGTCATTTTGAATCAAATCTAGTAAGTCTTTTAACTAATGTCATGTAAATTTTTATTCCTTAAGTTTCAGTAAAATCTTTAATTGCTGAGCTTGTTTTAGATAAAAAATGTTTGCAAAAAAAGTTATTTTCAACTGAGCAAATGATTTGAAAATAATTATTCACCTTTGCTAATAATAGTTACATGAAAAAATATATACTAGCTTTACACATATAAATACTCACACACACCCACACTTTATTTGGCAGTAAACATACATACAGAGGAGAAAATAGAGGTGTAGGTTGTTTAGATCAAGCTCCTTTCAGTTCAGTGGGAGGAAGTGTATACATACATGGCTAGGAGACAATGTGTTAGAAAGTGTTTATATTCAAAGAACTGCTAGTCACATGAGTGATTTTAAGCAGCAGAATATATAAATGCCAATCAAGGAAATCACTCACAGAGAGCGAGAGCCTTGCTGAAAGAAAGGTACTCCAGGGAATTGGAATGACCTTACACTGCCAAACCAAAGTGGATTGAAAAGTTTAATGCCACGGACAGATTTTGACAGTGGTAATGGCATTGGTGTCCTTGGCTTGGTCCCACTCTAGGGAGTTATAACTTTAAAAGCTTTGATTTTTGTTTATCATGACAAGTTCTTCAAATATATTGCTCTTTGAACTCAATGCCTATGACATGGCCCATTTCTCTTCTGAAGACTTGGAATCAACCACAAGAAAAGAAAACATGGCAAATCTTTATTTATAAAACATTATTTCAATTTTACTTCTATTTTGGTACTCCTAAATACTATAAACAGAGAGTTATGATCCAATAATGATGTCATGATAAATAAAACAGGTTTTCATTTTACATAAATTTGTTAAATAGCTTTCCATTACTACACTAATATACTTGAGATTGTTGGTGTGTAAGAGAAAAAATTTAGTTAGCACACAGTTCTGGAGATTGAAGTCTAAGATTGAGAAGACCTGTGACTTTGGCCTTCTGTTGGGAATGCCACAAGGTAATCATGGTGAGTGCATGGAGGAGAAAATTGCTACCTAATAACTAGGAAGGGGCCAGCATCCCCAAATCCACCTCTGGGTTCACCTCCAATGACCTAAGAACCTTCCACCTCTTAACATTTCATCATCGAGCTAGGGAACAACTCTCTAACACATGGGCTGATGGATGATTTTTAGTATCCAATCTGCAGCAATAAGCTTGGCTAATTTCTTTTGTCAAATATTCTTAGTGTGTTTTCTTTGAGGTTTTAACAATGAAATTAAAGTTAAGCTTTAAAAAATATTTTCCTCTGATATGTGAATATATCTGACCTCAATATGCCTTGCCAATCCTGCAGGCTTAAAATCCGAGCATCTAGGGATGCTGAGGCAGGAGGATGGCAAGTTTAAAGCCAGCCTAAGCAATTTAGCGAGGCCCTAAGCAACTTGGTAAGATTCTCTCTCTCAAAATAAAAATAAACAGGGGCTGGGGCTGTAGCTCAGTGGTAGAGCGCTTGCCTAGCACAAGTGAGGCACATGTGATCCACTCACTGGATCCTGAGCACCACATACAAATTCAAAAATTAAACAAAGGTATTGTGTCCATCCTAAAACTATTACTTTTAGAAAATATTTATTTATTTTTAGAAAAAAAAAGTAAATAGGCTGAGGATGTGGCTCAGTGGTTTATTGCTTCAGAGTTTAACCCCTGATACTAAAAAAAAAAAGATAATAAAATAAAATTTAACAATTTTTTTAAATTAAAAAGAGTGAGATCATGCTTTGTTTCCTAAGTCACCTTTTTCTCAACCTCTTGTCAAAGCAATGACATTAGGACGCATACATTTTCCATTGTTCCTATAAAATCTTCATTTTCCTCCCAGTGTATACAATTGCCACACACAAAAGAGGATGAAAAGGTTTTCCAGCACCCAAGGGGATGCTGAGGACTGTCAGAGAATGATCAGAGTTTGTCTTTTTTTCTTATTTTATAAAAAATTATTGGGTTCTGTACTGATAGTATCTTTGATCTGGTTAGGAGGGACATAACTTTGCAGGATAATGTGGTGTATGCTTATATGCATGAAGAAATAGGTACATTTGTAGGTTTTTATTAATTTTGAAAGAATCACAAAAATTATGTGGTTCTTCTTTTCATATTTCTTCTCTCTTTATTACACTACTGGGCACCAAACCCAATATTTTCCAATTTCCTGAATTCCATTCCACAGTCACAGCTCAGTTCTCTAATATGCTATCTACAACTTGTGTTGTAATTGCTTATATATACTGCTGTCATCAGAAATCTGATGGAGTTAGCCATGTTAAGCCACTTGAAGGAGAGAGGCATTTAATTTTAAAACAGACTGTTTAGAGATTACAGTCTAACAAAGGCAGATTGGTACCTGTTTATAGTAATATTAATATTTAATATTTATGTTTCTCCTGTTTCTTTTTCATTGCCCTAAAATTAAATGAAAATAGGCAAAATCCGGCTTTTGTTTGCCTGTTTTTTACTTTTCAACTTCTAATCCTCTGTCTCCTTGTAGTGTTCACATATGGACACATATTATTTGTGTTGAACATGATTCAAGTACTGTTTTGAGTTATGTGGTTCAATGTTTGAAATATGTTGTATATAAAAATAAAGAGTCTAATACATTCCTTCAAAGAATAATCAAGGTAAATAATGTGCACACAGGGAATACACTGCACAAATAAATACCACAACGAGACAGCAGTCCTTGCTGTGCTGCACATATCTTCCCTGGTGACCTCCCCAATGACAATATTCACACTTCACTAAGGAAGAATAAGGATTCTTTTTATTCCAGCAGATGAGAAGAAAGTACTATTATTTTTAATGCATTTATCTTTTTTCATCTGTCCTGCTTCTTTGTCCATTCCATTTCTATTTCTCAAGTCTAATTCAACTTTTCAGACATGACATGGTTTTTGCTCTCCAGTCCTATATGTCTGTCTCCCTTTCTCTTTCTCTCTGCTTTTCTGTTATATATTTCTTTGAATCTCACTTTCTCTCTTTGTCTCTATCTCTGTGTTTGTGCTTGGCTGTATGTTTGTGTTGTGCATCTCCCTCTATTTATATACGCACACATTCACACTTCATTTTTCCTCTTTTTATTTTATATTCACACACACACACATACAGAGAGAGAGAGAGAGAGAGAGAGAGAGAGAGAGACAGAGAGACAGAGAGACAGAGAGACAGAGAGAAAATGAGAGATAATTTACACTTTATAGGGTTAACTCATCCCTGTTCTGCTCTCTTGAATAGTAAAATATCAATCACACTAACCCACTTACTGAGCCAAAGTTCTTCCTTACAGTCGAGAAACCTCCTAAGAGTCTAAAAATGAACAGACTTATCCATAATGATGACAGCATGCATCTGATTTGCATAGTGCCTCTTCAGTCAAACTCTTATGCAGCCCAGTTAGACTTCTGAGTACAAGAGTACATACAGACATACTTAACACAGTGACCTTGACAAGCCTCACAGTCAAACTACATTGTGAGAGAATCACATTTGAAAGAAAAAAAAATTACATCTAGCATTCCAAAGTCTAATTATACCCATGATAGGCATTATTTCTCAGGGCTGAATCTATGGCTACATTATATAGTGCAATGGGAAAGGAAAAGAAAGAAATAATTGTTTGTTGGATGCATATCAGTGATTAAGCACATGGCTAATTATTTTATGCATACTATCTCATTTCCTTCTATGTCACACATTTATCCTTCTGCGTTACTTGTTATATAAATGAGGAAACTGAATTTCTAAGAAACTAAATGTACTTATTTAATGTCATAAATTTAGAATGTGGTATGTTGAGGCTTCAATCCCAGAGGCAGAGGATTTAAAATGTGCGATTGCTATTTCTTTGCTGGATGTCTTATTGAAACATGCTTAATTGGAATAACCCCATACACTTTTGGTTTCCATTGCCAACTTCAAGTTACTTTTCCAAAAGCTGACATCTAGCAATTCCTGAAAGTGTGAAATGTGTGGCAGAAATACAGGAATATAAGAGGAATATAAGGGCAGAAACCTGAGTGTCACACATACACACACACACGCACACACACAGACACACGCACACACACAAAGCTGCTTCTCTTGAACATAGGTCATAGAAAAAATAAATATTCTAAAATGAAAAGTAATGATATGATCAGAACACTTAAGTTGTTCTTACTTTCTAGGCATATCAGTTTAGGGTAACTGAATACCTTGACTAATTCAATTGACTACTCATGTTCTAATATTTGTTGACTAGTAAAGAGCTGAATTCTGTTAGGAAAGCTTGAATCCTTAACATTTTTCACCCTAAGAACAACCATAAATACATGATACAGTGGAGCTAGAAGAGTTTGGTTAAGTATTCAAACTTAGGTATTAATTAAAATGGTGAATCAACACATATATTTTTAAATTTTTTTCAAGTTTAATACTTTTTACTAATCACCATTTTTTCCCAGATCAAGTGAAGACTGACTTTTCTATACCAAAGTAATATTCTGTGTTAACATTCTAAAATCCAACCTTTAGCAATAGAACCCCTTCTTCATGGAATTTGAGAACTGGTGGCATATTACTTGTGATAATGATGACCTTAATAGTAAGAATTTTTTTCTAACCTTCAATTGATTGAACTATAAAATTAACATTTATCTTGTTCTACTCATTTTGTCAGTAGCTACTGTTAATTAAAATTTTAATTAAGCTGCAGTTGTCAGCAATTCTAACTTGTTAGAATTCATGATTGTCTAAAATGAAAAGGTTAGTAGATACATGCTTAAAAATAGGGGCTATCTGAAGTCCATAAACAATTATTCTTGCCTGTTTGAATGGCTAAGTTTAGGTATACTTACATGTAATTTGGAAGGAAACAATTTAAGGATATGCAGTTCAAGAACTAGCATGTTTCTCTTAATACAATCCTTGACAAGGAGTCAGGCCTTTGCTTCTATTCCTACTTATAAGCTGAAAAAGTCATTTTGAACTGGCAAGCAGCTCACTGGTTTTCTATATCAGTATTGTTATCAGTAACATGGAGATAATAGTTCTGACCTACCTCACAGGGATCTGTAATGATTAATTGGATAATGTCCACTAAGTGCTTAGCACTTAGAATAAATGTACTATATAGCTATTAAGCATTGTTATTATAAGATGTTGCTTCAATGTAATATCAGCGACTGACTGCTCCATGATTATGAAAGAAATTACTTCCTATAGTATTATGAGTGCAATATGTATTGATTTAAATATATATCTTTTGGAATACATTTAGGCTTTTTGAATGAGCTAAGCAAAGGGCAGTATTCTGCATAGTTTTGTAGTTGTATATTTAATAACACACACTACCAGGTATTTTATAAGCACTAATATTATACATAGACACTACATGTTATAGAAAGAACCTAGGGCATTAAAACTTTAATGATTTGCCCAAAGCCACGGAGGTAGCAAACAGAAGAGCCAAAACAAAATCCTTGGAAAACTGACTTTAGAACATTCAAACTTGACCACTTAGCTACACTCCATGTCTCTTATGATTACACTTACATTTATCTCTTTGTTCAAGAAAGCAGAAGGCTCAAGTGGTTCCATATCATATGTAAAACTTGCTTATACATCTCCTTGAAGACAAGTCCAGGAAAATTTCCCAAGAGAACAGTAACTTAATGATGGATTGACATACACAGAAGGCAAGAGCTAGAGTCACAAAGGAAAGGTAAGCTGAAGGTTCCTTTCCATGTTCAGCCTGCTCTCACTTCCTATTCTTTGGGGAACATATTTCCAGTGTAATCTCAAATTTAGTTGTTTTAGATTTTTGAAAATACAGAAATAAAGAATAATGGAGAAATAAAGGAATTGTGTATGCCTCTGGGAAAGCAATAGATATTTTTTTATTCTCTAATCTTTCATCAGCTGGAACAATTTGGTTTGTAAATAAAATGAAACCCAGTACAATGTATTTAAATAAAACCGAATTATTGTTTCTGAGATCAAGAATCCTAGAGGTAAAATCATATAATTTAACTTTTAGTTCAACACCTCAATAACCATCACTGGGGCCTGGACTCTTCCCATGTGTCACCTCTCTACCCCACAGCATGGTGCCCATTTCTCTCTCCCTTTGCAAGAAAGCAGCAGCAGCTTCACGTACCAGTTTACACGCACAGATCACTGGATAAAACTTGATTGCATGCTTACCTCTTATAAAAAAAAAAAAAGTAGCAAGAGAAATTAAACTTCCATGGTTAACTAAATTATTTAAAATGCATTGCCTTGCTCAGGGACCTGAGCTCCCCTTTATGAACCCCAAGATTCATAAACAAATGTGGTTTTCTGAACATAATTAGCATTCTCTTAACAAGGAACAAGAAGAATGTCTATTGGATGGACGTCCCAAAAGTGTCTGATATTTCCATTATATTTTAATAAATACAGTTCTGTTTTTTCTATTCTTTATATTTCTAAAGTGAGAATGAATGCATTTAATTTTTATTGATTTTAAACATCTCTTAATGAAATTATACATAGCAAAGTGAGGAAAAGTCCAGTAGATTCTGTGGCACTACTGACCTGAATTGTCTCCTAGTTTCATAATTCTGAGTATGACTCACAACCCATTTTGAAACAAAAATACAGACATTACACAAGATTCATTAATCAGACTCAATGACATTTATGTCTGATGTGCATGATCCTCTAGATGTCAAACCAACATGCACAATGCATAATATGCACAATGCAAACTTCCCTAACAGGCATGCCCATTTCAGGACTCTATCCTCTTTAATATGCCATTTACATTTTGATTTAGTGATTTTTTTTTTAGCATAGCAGTTTGTGGTTGCTGGTGGTGGTATGTGTTTATGTGTGTACCTATGTACATATATTATATTACATGTACCTATGTAATTGTATATGTACAAACAGTGAAATGGGCTGTGGGTACCCTCTAACTCTTACCTTCTTTATGGGTTATATCAAATATTATGAAGGATCACTTAACTTGATTTTCACAACACTAATTAGGACTCCCTTTCTATGAGATTTGCACTGTTTTTATTATGCTGTGAGTCTGTGTGTTGCAGCTATTTGTATAATTATATCATTACTCCTACTATACTAAGATAATAAAGACACAACTAACATTTACATAATGTATAATTTCCTCAGTATTTTCCATGGTATAATAATTTCCTGCAGTGATAATAGGTATTGTATGACAAAGGACTTCAGTTACAATTTTTGGAGAATGCTAATTTAAACAAAATTTTTAAATTTCTAAATGCTTATATGTAACATGCCACTCTAAGTGGAATAGATATAGTATGATAATAGATATTACGTGATGTATTTCCAAAAAATAAATTTGACCAAGAATCACTTTTCTTGAAAGTCTTAGCAGGACTAGTATTTGGTGAGATGAATTACATTAATAATGATATTATGATTTGTAAAGCACAAAATACACTTCAAAATATGTTTTATATGATTTTCATAAAACATTGTGTGTAGGTAGATCAAGAATTAATATTAATTATTCATTAGATGAGAAAACAGATATTTAATATGTGCCACATAATTGTATTGTAAATTCAAAATAAAATGGGTTCAAATTTCTACTAACTTGTGCTGTCATCATTATACAATTAGAAACACATGCTTATATATTGATTTTCTTTGTATTTCTTTCTGCACCTGGAGCAGTAATTTATGCCTCGCTACATACTTTAAAAACTACTGTTCCTTTAAACTACATCTGCTTTAGTAGAAATTGCCATTAAAGCAACAAACATGTAATCAAGATATATAACTAATATTATACAAATTAATATACAAGATATACCTAATATTTTGTGCACACATTTATATAACACAATTATTTTTATTTAATTAGTTCTAGGTCCTATGGAATTTTTAATAGCCTGTCAAAATGCAATTAATTCTGTTTTATTTTCTATCAATCTGCAAGCCCATAATATAGTGAAAAATCAGGTGTAAATCATGAATTGGAAAATCTGTTCTGACATAGCTCTAGGTATGAAATGGGATGATTAATCCAGACCATAACGAATATAAATGGAGTTTTACCTGTTCTATTAAGTCAACCACAGGAACTAGTCAATACCATTTGTCTTGAAGACAAGTAAAGATTGAGCCAATGTACACACTAAAAAGGGCTCTATCAATGTGGATTGGTAATTAACCAGAGTCCCCACAATCTGGTCATGAATAATAAAAATATTATACATACATATCTGCATATATATAGAACTGATGTCAACCCCTGTGCAAAGGCATAATATTTAATCTCATATATTTTAACTATTTTACTTTTGAAATAAATTTTCCCTTTTAAAGACTCTAAAAATGACTCTGTGAAGTTTCTTTATCTTTCCCTTTCACCATGAATGTTATTATTATAAATGTTCTATGTTCACTGAGAGTTTAATTGAAAATTTTACCTAAACATCAATTAAAATACGTAATAGCTGTCCAATCACTAAACATAAACGAAAGTACCTACTTTTTAATCAAAGAGATATTACAGACAAAAGGAAAAATGTTTTGGCTTCATGAATTATCTAGAATATAATCTCTGGTCTTCCTTTTGACTCTGATCATACCTGGTTTAACAGATTGCCAATATTTGCTAAAAACTCATGTGATAACACTAACTTGGAAAATTTAATTTACAGCCCAAATTTCTTTATTCACAAATAGCAGTGTATCCACTATCAGATGTAGAAAAAATATATATTTTAATAATACAAAATGAAATATGACAGCTTATCCTCTGTGGGGTTATTTCGTTAAATGCTGGAGGCACATGGACTCAAAGGAGAAGTTGATGCAAAACTATCTGAAAAGTCTGAGAATAGAAAAAAAAAAAAACAATTTTTTTTGCCTATTTGTTATGTTTGAGTTTTTTTTCAATTATCAGAAGAAAAGTATATTTTCATGAGGTTAAATTGGAGAATATGGTATTAATAGGATAAATGAAACACTTCTGAAAAAAAGAATCTGCATGAGTGCCATCTACTTGGGACAAATTGCAGAGAAAAGTGAAGATGCCAGTGGAAGAATGAAGTCTAACTGGGTTGAGGAGAGAAGACCTGTTGGCACCTTGCCTTCATCCTTCAAGTGATTTCCAAAGAGATGGCTCCTTTCCTCTGAATGGCCTAGGAGCGACTGGATGAAACTGCAAGCTAACTTCTGAGAACTCTCCTTTCAGCATGGCCACTGCCTTAGGCAGGGACCAGTAAACATCACAGAGTGGTTAAATGCAACTCTTTTTTTTTTTAATTTACCATACGATTTATTTTTATTTTTTTAGTCATACATGACAGCAGAATGTATGTTGACATATAATGCATACATGGAATGTACATACATCAATCATATTGTCTATTCTATTCTGCTGCCCTTCCTATCCCCCCTACTCCTCCCCTCCTCTCCCATCATTTCTCTCTATCCAATCTAATGTGACACATTTTTTAATTTTTCTTATTCTCATCACAACATCATATATGTATTCTGTATAACAATGAGGTTCTCCTTCCATCTTCCGTGCAACTCCCCTTCTCCCTCTTTTTCCCTCCCTAAATGCAACTCTTAAAGTGTGTAGACCCTTACAAGGTCTGGAGGCTCTCTACTGTAGTTCTTCCTGTGGTGAACTACAGGTGCACCTGCTTTTAATGGAAGAAATTGTGGATCATTTGTGTCATCCTGTTTCTCAAAAACAAACAAAAAAACCCCTCAATATTACATATACACTTTAGAGTGCTATTGATGAGTGTCTATGACCCCTATAATGTAAGCCAAGAACCTTATATCTTAACACATCTGCAAAATCTAGATTTTATATTAAACAAAGGACTTTGGAATTCTAGCTTGGTGGTAAAGTGCTTGTTTGCCATGTAGGAAGCCATGGGTTTGATCCTGAGCAATACAAAAAATATTCAGAACATATTAAACAGAAGATTCAAAGTCATGTAAACATGAAAATGTCCTTTAGTGTTTGGGGGTTTTGCTATTTTTATTTTGAATATCTCCTTTAATGTAAGGTTTTTTTTTTTTTTTTTTTAATGACTCAACTCAACCTATTCTCTCCTAAGCCATGTGTTTAGGAAGCAGCCCTTGTACTTGTAATAGCTATTTGCAGACATCCACGTGAGTTCTATGACACTCTATGCTCTATCATCTTCTAATTTTGTTTTCTTCCTGCAGTCCTCACCGGAATAAGCTAGCAATTTAGCTTCTAATAATATACACCAGGTTCCTTCTATTATTGCTTTCTTTGATTTCATCTTTCATTTCAACAGTCACTCCAGTTGCTTTTACCTCAAATATCTTCTGGATTCTTGGACTTCACATCTCTCCATTGCAAATACCCTACTCCAGGACAACATCAGTGTCTGCCTACTGCATCCTAGCTCTCTCCTTCCTCTCACCCTCCTTTCAAACCAACTCTCCTTCACAGGGAAATGAAACTATCATTTCATTAGACCATGCCATTTCTTTCCCACTAAGAGCAATGTTCAAATTCAGAATTCTTTCTGATCTGGCCATTTTCCACTATTACTTTACCATCTACCATTCTCCATATTTTTCCTTGGAATTTCTTCCCCTAGATGTTCTCATGTTTTGTCCATTTACATTTCAATGAAAATGCCATCTGATAAGAGAAGTCTACTTTACCACCTAACTCACAAACAGGCCCATGTTCATATACACAACTTCAATCACTCTCACTTTTGTTTTTATTCTATAATATTGATGACAACTTTATGTCATACCTATTAATTTTCATACATATTTACTTATTTATTGCTTCACGGAATGTAAAAGCTATAAAATAGGGAATCTGGCTTTCTAGATTATTATTGAACACTTTGTACTCAACACATTTACTAATGTAGCTGTTCATATAAATTATGCAGTCATATGGCAGAAACAATAAATTCTTCATTGTATGTACTTATTTTAGAATTTTTTTTTTGTATTTGTGGATCGACAGAATGCCATCATTTTATTTGTTTATTTTTATGTGGTGCTAAGTATTGAACCCAGTACCTCACACATGCTAGGCAAGTGCTCTGCCACTGAGCCATAGCCCAGCCAGAGAATTTTTTTTTAATAGAGAAATTATTTTGCTTTTTCTCTTGTCAATTACATTTATCTCTTGAATGCAATGAACATATATTGAGAAATAAAATGAAACTTCTCCAAATTCGAGTGTGAGACTCACCCTGTAATACCTGGTGCCTTAAGGTTTTGCTTCAGATAGGAGGATATTTGGAATTCCAGATGTAAATTGCATAGCACAAGAAGATATCATATCAACCTAGACATTTCCAGAAGTTGATTGAAATTACAATGACTCAAAGAAATCCACACAAAATCGCAAACTATATTTTAGAATTACTTTTCTTTTGGATCTGTACATAGCCTGCAAAACAAAACTAACTTTGATTTCTGCATTAAGGAAATAATGACACAGCTGGATCATGGCCATTGGGGGTGCAGTATTAGAGCAAACTTGCTCTGACAGACTATGAAAATGTGAGGAGAACGGCCCCCACCACACCACCAAGCACTCCTGGGTTCACACAACCTACAGAGGTATTGCCTCATATGTTCTGCTCTCTAAAATTGTTAGTTAGAAATTTCTCTCTTAGCTTTAGCAACTCTTGGTGAGTGTTTAAAAATGTCAGATGATTTTGACAGATTAATACAATCTCGTATAATAAACATAGGCCTGTCAACTCTTAATTCCCATAATAGAATATTATTTTACTATCTTCATATCATGAGAAGTAGGAAATAGGAAATGTCACTACTGATGGTGAGATAAAGGAAGTGAGGATCTCCTGCATGTGTCTCCAGATACATTGTTCTGCACTGCCCTAGTGTTGCAGGACACTCCAGGAAAACCAACATGTTTGCCATGTCCTGAATAGCACCCTCAGGGTTCAACTGGCCATGCCTCTGCCTAGAAGTAAATGACTTTCTCTCTTTCTTCTTGCTCACATTTATTCAAATTTTAGGTGAGGGTCCAGAGTTACTCTCCTCCAGATGGCCTCATTCTCACCAGGGATCCAAATGAGGCATTGTTCAAGCTGGACTCAACTGAAACACTATGGGTATTCTGAGATATTGTTGACATAATCATTCACATGCTCATTAAAGCCCTCCTTGTGATATTGGGCTACATTACTGTTAAGGAGGTTATTAATTATCCTCCTATTGACAAGTAGCTATGAAAAGAACAGTAATATTTTTGTAGGTATATCATTTTTTTGATATATACATAGTTCTACTTTTTTAAAAAGCATTTTGTTATAAATAATGAACATTAATTTATGAAGTGGAAAATTTACTCATTAGTTCTTGCACTTTTTTTCTGGTTGTTTCTATTAATTAAATTGTTGGAAGCTGAAATTACTGGATAAATGATACAATGTCATAGTGCCATTATGAATAGTTGTGCCAGATTTAAAAAAAGAAATTGTTAATGGGTATGTCTTTTCCCCTACATAAATTCTGGGTATCATCTACTTTTCTAACATTGAAAAACTGAGATAGAAATGAACTGTGTTGTTCTGTGGTTCCATTGTACCACAAGAAGACATGAAAGCAGACAAAAAAGTCTTAATGCCATTACAAATTGATATTGAAGAGAATTTCCCTTTCTAGTTTTACATATCTACTTTCAAGTTTTTTTAATGAATATACTACACTTTAATCATAACATATGTACTAAAATTATTTTCAATTGATAAGTCTCTTTAATAGTGTGACTTCAAAAAGACAGTCTTGCACATTGTTTAAGATTGTGAGGTCAGAGGTCAATTGGACCCAAGTTCAAATTCAAGCACATGCAGTTGAAACTTAGTGTCTTTGTCTGGACAGAGAGTGTGATAAAACTTGCACACTTAGGGTGCAAATACTGAGGACTCACACAAGCATCAGCACATAGCAGTTAAAACACGATAGCATTGGAGAAACTCATGTTGAATACTGCAACTCAGACCTGTGAGTTTTCAAAACAGAATAGCACTCATCTCTCTGTGTACTTGGACATCTAGTCTTCATCGTGTTTTTTTTTCCCTTTCTTTCTTTCTCAAAGATAATGGATAAAAGGAAACAAAATTAATTTCCATGTGATCATTTGTTATCAAATATGGGTTTATGACAGAATATTGTTTTGGTGCAGATTAATTGCATTTGTCCAAAAAAAAAACAGATTTAGTACTATAAATAGAAATCACTTAATTTTTTTGGAATTTCTCTTAAAAGTAATTGAAGTTAAATATAAACTATGATATTTTTCTCATTATCTCCAGGTGGAAAACAAATTAAAGGTTTCAGAATTAACTATTTTAATGTGAACAGGGAGTCAAATTACTATTTTTCTAAAATGCAATACATTAGCTCTCAAATTTTTACTCAGTTATAAGTTTAAGGGTTAAAAAAAAAAAAAAAACCTTGATAGTTTAGAGTACTTAGCTGTGGTTGTCTACAATATTTTTTTTTAATTCTTAATTTTATCATCCTAGTACTCCCACTGAATAAAATTCAACAGTATATACAATTAATTAAAGGAACAAATTAAAAATAAATTCACATGTAGATTAATTGACAGAACAAATTTGTCTTTCCCAATATTAATTTAGCATGCATGAAGTTTAAGACACTAGTGATTCAGGACTGTATTGAGGAGGTAAGTTTTGTGATCTGTCTCAAAAACTGAGAAGCATTAATTTACCAAACAAAGAGAATGGTCAGGTAATAGAGCACAGGAAGCAGCTGACATGTGCAAACAGAAGGGTTAGGCCAAGATGGAGTCTCCCAATCTGTTTGGTGTGGGAGAAGCTTGCCATGAAGCTCATGAGTCCCATCAGAGTCATGGTAAAGAATGAACTGTTTTGCATGTTGTAAAGTTATGGAATTGTCCTAGAGTTGATAAATACACTAATTCACATTAAATTTAATAAGTTAAAATTTTTAAAAAATGAACTTTTAGGAGAGTCAACCTTATTTACTTTCTTCACTTATCAATTAAATTTGAAATTCTCAGAGATTTTGTCTCCATTAACATCTACTGCAATCTTGGGATGACATGAATGGCACAATTGATAACTTAAACTGTCAATCATTTCCCTGCCTAATCTTGCAACTTTTCCTACTTTGGCTGCTCTGCAGTCATTCTCTTTTCTCTACACTTCAAAATATAAGTTTCAAAATCATGTGACATATACATGATAAATATCTTACTCTTCTTCCTACAACAGATAAATTAATCTAAGTCAACAATGAACAACTTTAAAAAAAATCCTTTCATGGCAGATAAATAATCTATTTCCCTATGCAGTACAATCCTTTTACCAAAGAAATCTGTACTCAATGGAAGTATTTCACTTTCTGAATCAGAATGCTTTTAAGGAATAAACTACAGTTTCTCACAGCCTCCATAACAACATACTGTTTATAGCTAGTGATCTTTCCTACAGAGGTCACATTGCTAGAAATCACAGTCAGGGTGTGATTTTAGACAAGGCACAGAATACCTATTAACAATGTTGATTAAGTGGGCAACAATGACTATTCTTAAGATTGCATGAAGAACTGATTAAGACAACTATTCAAAATACTTGGAGTGTAACACCTGCAAAAGAGGTAAAAATGCCCTGCAGGATGGGTCATACCTGTAATTCCATAAGCTCTGGAATTTGAGACAGGAGAGTCTTGAGTTTAAAGCCAGCCTTATCTAGTTAGCAAGGCACTTAGCAATTCAGTGAGACCCTGCTTTTAAATAAAATATTTAAAAAGTGCTGGGGATGTGGCTTAGAGTTTAAGCACCCCTGAGTTCAATCCCCAGTGAGAGAGAGAGAGAGAGAGAGACAGAGAGACAGAGAGACAGACAGAACATCATTTTTCTTCTTGACAGAGCCCTAAATTGCAAGAAAATAGTGAAATAGTTAAAGGGGTTTATGGCCATGTATGTATGTGTATTAATTGTCACTAATAAAATTTGCAATGCTGCTTTTTCACTAAGCTGAAGTTCAAGGCAGAATTTAACTTCAGAGTCATAAATAGCCTTGTTAGGGGAAACTTTTTTATCCATTCCTCAACAATTATATCAAATCTTTTCTCTGGGTATAACATTTCCATTCCTACTAACTGTGCAAATAGTGACCCAAAGCAAATAAAGAGTACCAAGCTTTTAATATATGTGCATTCAGAACAAATGAACACTGGAGTCACCAACCCAAGAAAGAAAGACCAAACTGGAAAGCAGGAAATAGAATCCTTCTGAGCCCCCTAATTCTTCTCACTTAGGGTTCATGTACTGAATTCACCCATGAATACTTGGATCAAGGTCGATTTGTAAGGGTCACATCATTACACTTCTGTGAGCTCCATCACCAAACTGTTCTCTCGTTCTTCACATCTCTATTTTGAAAACAAGACCATTCATGCATTTGCTTAAAGTCTAGTTTCATTAACACAGTGCCTACTACATAGTTAGTATTCAAGGCATTTTTATTGTTTTAGCTCATCAAGTCTTGTTTATCTCTAGATGTGTGCTTATAAACTTTCTTCTCCCTTTCACTCCTCACAAATAAAATATTTTATTTGCTCATCTTAAAAACTAAACAGATTTCTCTATTTCTCCAGGGCAAATATCAGGGCATATTACTAATCTCCTTTGTCAGAAATGGTACACCTGAGCTATTGGCACACAACATTAATTGCTTGGAAGAAATAGCTATGTAGAAAACCTAAGATGTTTACCTTACCACTTACAGTATGGCTCTTGTCAAACCATTTCTTGTCTTAACTACATTTAGGTATAAGTGAGAAAATCCTGTGCTTATCTTTCATAATATAAGTGAAGAAGTTTATGGTCAAAATTAATCAGACCATGCAGCAAGATGTTTATTTTTATATCTATTTTATAATGTAACAGAAGTTTTTTACTAGTAATTTATCACTGAAGTAGATGTTGAGAAATCAGTTCAATTCACATTCTTTATGCAAGAGATTTCTGTTTTTTATCTATACCTGAGCATATATTAATTTTGCTGTTTTTATTATTGTCATTATTGGGGATTGAATCCAAGACTTCACACATGCTAAGCATGTGCTCTACCACTGAGCTGTACCCAAATACCCTGCTTGTATATTCTAAAACTCATTTTAAAAAATTGCTGTGTGATTTGCACTAAGAATAGTAAAAGCTAATATTGAGGTACTTTATAGAAAGAAATTGGGAATACAAGTCACATTAAACACATTTGTAATTCCCAAAACATTTTGAGGGGATACTTGAGTCATTCATTTGATTCTAAATACACCTGATAGAAATTCATCTGGGCATTCCCTCAGGGGAATTTTCTCTCCTTAAGTGCCCTTGAGTTGAATCTCTCTGGCTAAGTACCTGGTATTGGGAATCTTAATTTTATACTTGCGTTTCTTATACAGGCCCCTTAAAATTTAGGAAAAGTAACACTGCCTCTTTCAAAGTCAATTTAAAACACACTTATGTGGGGAACTTTTAAAAAGTAACTATTTTATTCAGTAAATCTTAACTGAAATTTATTAATTCTAAGCCTTTTGCCTATTTTATTCTGACTTGATTTTATTTCATAGAGAAAAGTTTGAAGTCAGTCTTTGAACACAGAACTTTGCTTTTCTGAAGACAGAAGAATTAGTGAAAATCTCTTCACACAATTTATTTTTCATTGTTAGATATAGCAACTTTTCTATGAGTATTATCTACAGCATTTTATGTATCCACATAAGACAGTTTGAAATTATATATTTTAATCATGTAATTGAACATAATGATTCCCATTTACATAACAGTATATTAGGAAAATTACTTAATAACATAAGAGGTTTTAATGAAAATATCAGATAGTAAACTTCCTATTTTTATTTTACTTTTATTTTTTACTTATATGGTATTAGGGATTGAACCCAGAGGTGCTTAAACATGAAGCCATATTCCACCCCATTTCATTCATTATTAATTTTTTTTTTCCTGAAATAGGGTATTGCTAACTTGCCTAGGTCTTCACTATGTTGCTAAGGCTGGCCATGAACTTGAAATCTTCCACGGGCTACTGGGATTTTAGACATATGTCACTGCACCCAGCCTGAGTAAACTTCTTGAAGAAAACATTTTTAATGACAATTTTAGGGATTAAACCTAAACCTCATGCTTAAATGCTTTAGTATATTTAAATTTATTTAAAATAAAACTTCTGAAAAAAAGTCGGTATTCAGATTAGGGATGTTGTATTAAAGGAGGAGTAATCATAAATGAGTTTAACATTAGGATATGATCTTGCTTTTGAGTTACCAAGTCGAGACCTCTGCATTTTTTTGTGGGGTTGTTGTTTTATAAATTACCCGTGTTGCTCATAGGTGCATGTTGTTCACAGCTGAGGGCTCTTGTGCAAACACCAGAAGGAACACACAACACAGTCCTGAGGAGTAAGAGACCAGTGCTGGTACCCCAGCACATGAGACTTACATTGCTGGGCAGGTGATGTAACTGAGAAGACTGAGTTATCTCAAATTCCAGGGACCAATACTTTCATTCCAGAAATGAAATTACCCCACTTACTGATCCCAGAAGAGGAAGAATCTGCTACTGAAATCATTCTAAACCATTCCTTTGTTCTGTCACCTTTTCAAAAGGAAACACAGAGGCTCTGTTTATTTAATAAACAACTAAAAGTTATCTTTCCTCCCCTCTCCTAAGCTGCTCATATTCACCATAACAGTGGCCATTTAATCAAGATTCCCTTTAAGCTGGTGAACGCTAGCTGAATATCTCAAAGAGGGCTGATTTCCTTCACTTTCAAGTCCATTTTGACCCCAAATGCATTAACCTGGGTTGCCCACATCTCTTCCTGTGCTGTCATGTAAGATATACTCCACATAAAATAAAGAACATCGACCTTGAAACCAGAGAGAAGAAGGGGGAAAAAAGCACATTTAGTAACCCCGACTAGAATCTAGGCTCTGTCAAAGTGATTTCTTATTCCATTTTACTGAAGCAGCTCCATGCTTTATCACTCCTGGGTCCGTGTCTTAGAGCTGAGGCAACCCACTTGAATTGCTAAGCTGCTTAAAGTCTACATGTGCTGTTCACGTTGTTACTGCGATTTAAAGTGAAAGAAGTATTCTGCAGGTAAAATGCTATGGAAATGCACTAAGTAGGAACAAGAAATGTCAAACTATGTGTAATTAACAGCTCTGATTCAAACAGGTCCTTCAGAACTCTTTCAATGGCTGGAATGCAGATGCCCTATTGCGGGTGGGGAAGAGATACTTAGTGATGATGGTTCTGATTTAGCATTATCCTACATTCTTCATTCAAGTTGGCTTCAGGAATGAAAATGAAAAACATAGGTCTGATCATGGCAGCTATATCACCTGTAACTGTTAACTACCTACAACATTGGAATACTATATAATCTCACAAAAATTCCACAAATGTCTTTTGTGTATTAACATTTTTAAAGGGCTTTATGACCACCACACTTTCATTTTGGAGATAGGAAAGTTTCATTATCTTCGATTAAAACTCTCTAGAAAGAAAAATTGGCAAGCATTTATTTATATATTTTTCTTAGAGTCAGCATGGGAGGCATGGATTTTGTAAAGTAGGCAGGGTGCTGCTCTGTGCTGCAGCAAAAGGCAATGCTGATTTGGAATAATTCTCCTAATGTGAAGCTATCCCCATTAAAACATAAACCATAATTGTGAAAAGCAATTTGCTCAGTAGCAGAGAACTAACAGGGTTTCTTATTGTGATTCAGTAACAAGGGAGCACGGAGATGTAATGCTGAAAAGGCTACTGAAACTCTTTTAATTTTGTTGAAATGTGATTTTCCTCCATGAAACCAATGTGAAGAGTTGAAATCATTTCTCTTACGCTCAGAAGCAAGACGTATGTACATTTTCTGTAAATTAGCATTTACCAAGTTCAGTGAATTTCAACACTATCATTTGAACATTCCAAAATGTGAAATGATGAAAACTTGAGCCTGTGACACTGCTGTCAAACAGTGGAAGCAAATCCACAGCTGGGTCGAGAGTGGGTTTCCTTACAGTTCTATAAGATTCATAGTTACACAGTTCCTCCCTTTCACTAGCAATTGATATAATTCAGTAAGTACATATACCAGTGTGAAAGCTTAATAAATATCAATAATAAATATGTTGAAAACTAATTACATTATTAATAGAATCCTTGCAACATAATATAGTTAAAATCAATAATCACATATAAATATAACAGATTCTTAGATATTTCATATTATATGCTACTAAAGTAAAAATCAATATTACTTACAATAAGTAGATAGTCCTTTTATATATGACTGTTTATTAGGTATACCATGGATTAAGCAAGTGTTGGAAATATACATGATTCTAATGAATTCAGAAGAAGAGATTAATTTGTCTAAAATTTGTAGCCAACTCATTTTTTTAAGCATTATCCACTTTCAAAGACAAGAAACATAAATACCTTTTATTTTCTTTTTAATTTTAGTGGTAGTGCCCAGTAGTTCTACAATCAATGCCTTGGGGATTCCTGTGACTCAGGGGATAAGAGCACAGGTGCACCCTCCCCCAGTCCCTTGGCCCTGTGTGCCACAACTCCCTGCAGTCCCTGCATGCAAGTCTTGCTGGATTCACAGCTGGAGAGCGGATACTTTCATTCCTTCACCTCTTGGCAACAGATGCCTCTCACTTAGGCACAGATGCTCAGTACCCCTCCCCCCATCCCTAACATTAGCCTTGTGTTCTTGACTAATTGGGCCAGCAGAGTTGCAATTAAGATTTGAATAATTAGATAACAGACATGATTACTTTTGTAATTAATAGTCATATTGAGTCATCATGATCTGCTCTGGGTGAAGACCACTTATCCATACTTAATTCAAATGGAAGCAACGAGTATTAAAAGCAAAGCATTGCCAAAAATATTGTCTTATTTCTCCCCAAGAATGAAAGTATTTTTAATATGACACTATGTATAGATATATAATTTCATTTCCAAGTAGATTTTCATTGGAATCTGCTAGATGAAGAGCACTCATTTTAATTCAGTTCATTCTAATGAGTTTGGCTGCTACACAGTTTCGTGCTGGATACCACATTAAAAAGAATGCTTTTTTTTTGTCCTTTTTCATGAAGTTTATGTTACAATAAAAACATATCCATAAAAAGAAAACTGAAGGTGACCCTTCTTCTCTCTCTTGCCTGCACAAAGCCATAGATACTAGCATTTCTTTTGGATTGGGCATGAGTCCCTTCTCTTATCCCTTCTCTCCACATCTTGTCCTCATCGATGGCCTGCAAAGTAATACCAAGAAGAAGTCTAATGCTGAAACACACTAAAAACCAAATTCCAGAGTAGATTTGTCAGATCTCTTTTTTCTTCCCATCACGCACTGGGATCCACTTTGAATCCAGTTGGATTCATCCTCATTTCAGTGAAAGAATCTACCTGCTCCATAAATCAGAGTTGTCAGCCACATTCTCCCCATTGCTCATTCCCATGATCATAACATTCCAACCCACCATCAAACAATGATGACTTTTCTTTTGAAATATTTCTCAAGTCCACCCATTTTTCCCCATCACCATAATGCAGGGACTACTGATATCTTCCCTGAAGTAATATATTACATTTCCTTTCCCATCCCTGTCCCATTCCAAAATTTTCACAACTTCCTTTTCTTTTCTTTTTTTTAAAATTGTTGTTCTTTTTAGTTGTACATGACAGTAGAGTATAATTTGACTTATTTATACAAGCATGGAGTACATCTTATTCTAATTAGGATCCCAGTCTTGTGGTTGTACATGATAAAGAGATTCACTGTACTGTACTCATATACATACATACATAAGAATTTTATATGTCAGAATCATTCCATTCTCTTTCCTATTCCTGTCCCCACTCCTGTTCTACAACTATGTACCCCCATTTCTGTCTTTTACAACTCTGGCATCTTTCTATTTTCTGAATATAGCAACATCTTGCTTCTGCAGGAAACTGACCCATCGGCCTGGCATAGTCTTTCTTCCCTCTTCACCTAAAACTGCCCAGGCTCACAGTCTTCTTCATTGGTTCTTTCAAGGAGCCTTCTCAAGCTCTCTAGTTCTCTCTTAATATTTTTTTCATAGCATTATTAATATTTATTTTGGAGTACTATACTCATTTTATGATTATATCCTTTTTTGTTGTTTTTGTTAATACTTTTGGCTATGGTTATCTGGCCCAGTTTCTGAAATATGAGACTTTTTTTTCTATTAAAGTAATAAATAGGGCTGGGGATGTGGCTCAAGCGGTAGCGTGCTCCCCTGGCATGCATGTGGCCTGGGTTCGATGCTCAGCATCACATACAAACAAAGATGTTGTGTCCGCCGAAAACTAACTAACTAACTAAATAACTAACTAAATAAATAAAATTCTCTCTCTCTCTCTCTCAACCCCTCTCTCTCTTAAAAAATAAAGTAATAAATAATAAGATAGCATTAGAATAAAAAATACCAATTATATGATAAGTAACCAAGAATGAGGGAGATCTCAAAAGTCATTACTTAGTATAATTTATAAGTTGGTCATAATATCAATACTCTGTAATGAAAAAATTCCTTCATATATACTCATGTTTAACAGAATTAGTAGTGAAGTATAAACAGTGACACAACAGTATAGATCATTGAAAATATGAATAGACTTAAGAGAGAGGTTGGGCCTTCAAGGAAACTGAAATCTCACAGGTGATACAGATCCAAATGGTAAAATTGAGACATGATAGGGCAAATGTAGTAAAGTCAGTGAGGTTGTGGGCTGGAGATCAGAGGGAGGTGCCTGTTGCATAAGATGTCTATTTTGAGTTTCAAAGAGAAAGTAGGAATCAGCTAGAAAAGTTAAGAGGAGTGTAAAGATAAGGGGTAAATGGGAACATAGGTAAATGTAAGGCCCCATGGAGGACATGGATGAGATGCATAGAGGGTACAAATACCCTCAGGGATAAGTGTGTGTGTGTGTGTGTGAACAAATTTACATGTGACTACAGATTATGGCAGTGTCTAAAGACAAAGGAATGGTGAAACGCAAATGGGATGGGAAAAGTTGGAGTCTCACATGAGGTCATTTTGGCCTTGACTTCCTTGTTAGAGACAAGTTCTCGGTGTAGGTAATAGCCATTAGAGGTTTCACGTAAGAAAGTGGTAAAGTCAAACCTGTATTTTAGAGAGATCACAACTAGGAGACTGCACGTAAAGGAGAAGATTCTGAGGCCAGAATATGAAAGAGGCGGCTGAGCCCAGGAAAATGTTGCTATTCTTGCCTGTATAGCAGTGTAGCATGAATAAGGTGCTGCCTTTCAGGGGAAAACAGCCAGTGTGAAGATGAGGTTACAGAATTCAACAATCAGGAAGCCAAACCAAGAACTTCAGTATAGGGATGGAACGTGGAAAAAATACATATAGTTTAGTAAGGCATTCAGAATCAAACATGCATGTTGGGGGAAATTATAGGTTAAACAAATACACTTGGTATCTCTGACTGATGAATTCAGTTCTTATAAGGCTTTTTGTTTGATTTTTTTTGAATGCTGCTTTTACAGTTTGCATGAACGCAAAGTCTAACATGAACAGAAGTTATTATAAAGTCCCAAATTTTCAGGCTAATGTTTCTGGTAGAATACAAAGCTGAAATTAAACCAGGAATATAAAGAAAATTGATGGAGTAATGTGAATGAAACTATTTTCTGAGGTTGTATTTTTGAAGCTATAAATGGTAGATGATGGGAAGACTGTAGTTTCCTTTATGCTTTCCATGGGGTATGTTTTTATTCTTCTGTTTTGTTGGCCACTTTTCCAGGCATTGAGGATTATTAATGGATTCATACTTTACCTTTGGAGTAGGTTTTCACCTTGTGCTGTCAACCTTGTATTTGAATATGCACAATTTAGTTTAGAAAGATAAGTATTCTGTTAGGCTGTACTCCTTTTAAATCTTTTTAACTTCAGGAGTGTATGGGCTTGTGGAAGCAACCAACTCTGACACACATATATTTGGGAAGATCCATGCTTACATAATCGTTCTTGTCATTATTTACATACACAAAGACCATTGAAAATTGCTGGTGAAGTAGTGGTCTCTACTGCATATTTTTGTTGCAGAGAAACAGGTAATATGAGTGTGGTTTGGCTCAGAATGATTTTCTAAACTGCCCTTACATATGTTATTTAAGACTAATAGAAACAATTTAGGAAGGATTATTTTCTATCATGAAGAACTTGGTGGATAGAAGTGAAGAATTATTATTATTTTTTTTTTACTAAAATCGGGGAGCATTCCCATACCCAGTACTTAAGAGAATTAGCATCAGGAAATGGAAATGAAAAGTTCCCTAATCAAAGTGCAGAATGGAGTCTGGGGTTTTACCTTGTATGCCTCATGGGATCTGAGTCCTGACCTCTATTCAGAAGATCTGTTTGAATGTAGTTTTGATGAGCAAAGAAAGCTGACTCTTTTCTCATGGTGAGTGAAGTTTTTTTCATCAAGCATTTGGGTACCTGGCCAGAGACTTTGAGAGGTGATATAATGCCTAGCTGTCAACTGTGTCTTTTGTATTCTACCTCCCTATCACCATTTCTTGACTTTGTGAAAGGAAAACAAAACTTGATACTTAGTCTTGAATGTGCTGTGTGGCCTTGATGAAAAGGCCAGGCTCATGCTATATATAAAAAGCATAAGGAAAAGGACAGTATTCTAACCCTGTGACTGCAGTTATGAACAGTGGGAACCATGTACAGGGGATGGTTTTGCCCAGAGGAGTTGTGATCTCCCAAGAGACATCAGCAGCATGGGTCTTACCTGACATATGGCAAGAGGTCAGAGAAAAAAAACACAAGAATCTCGTTTTCAAAAACATGAGCTAGCATCTTGGGAGCCCTCACATGCAGCCCGGGAGACACTGAGTGCCCCAGGTACAGCAATCAAGGCAGAGGTCCTGAATCATAAAAGTAGCCTTTGATGAAAATAGAATCCAATTTTATTACCCCAGGACTAGACATCTGGGTTGTCATAGCCCCTCCACAAAAGTTAGTTTTCCAACCTCCTGGTACACAAAAGCTTTCAAGGCTTGAAATTAGTAGAAATATTTGGGGTCAAGGTTAAAACTGGGGTCAGAAAGAATGAAGCTAGCAACTCTGAAATGGAAAGAGACTGAAAGATTACAAGGGGATGGGTGAGGAAATATGTGGACCTGGGCCATGCAGTTAATGTGATAATGATAAAATCCACAAGAGCAGTGTGAGTGTTATAAGTCAAACATTTTGCTAAGCACATTTATTATGGTAGTCTACTATGTAATGGCCAATAAGATTCATGATATAATCTGTGTTACACTAGAGCAGGAAACCAGGGCTTTAAAAGAGTGAAGAAACCTGCCTAAAGCTCAAAGGAAATAAGTGCTAGAGTCAGTGTTGAATGGCAAATGCCATCCCTTTAATCATTAAATCATTACCCTCTTTTGGGTTTTTCCTCTACAGTCCTGGGTGTGCTACCAGAGAAAAAACAATTATTATTATTATTTTTTTCTTTAGAAATTTTCATTCATCAGGCACTATGATGGGTGCTGTTTTCATGCTTTATTTCATTGATTTTTCCCCCCAAATGAGGAAACAATGTATACTTTAGGCCTTTTAAAAACAAACAAGCAAGGAGACCTCTGACTTTTACTCTATTACACCAGGATTGTTTCTTAGGAAGATTTATCTTCTATAATCTTCTGAAAAATAGAGCATGTTCTGTTGTGTTTTTCTCCTTTACTTTCTTGTTCCTGGATTTAGCTCAACATGAGGTTATAAAAGCTTGGGGATGAAGTGCTCACTTTTTTTTTCCTGTACAGTATCTTTTTAATATATATGTACACACACAGGCACACACACACACACACACACACACACACAATCAAATTTTAAAGCTTAAAGAAAAAGAGGCATCTCTATATTAATCACAAGATTTAATCCTGTATGTCTCTAGGAATTTTAAGTAAGGACATAAACATCTCCATTTTACATTACATAAGTCCTGGGAGAAATTGTGTAAATGTTTGTGTATTTTGAAACTTGTGTGTGCACTTTCCATTCACTTCTGAGAGATAAATATAATTTCCCTACTGCAGTCTGGTGTACTTCATTTCATATAATATCACATATGCAAGTCAAATATAAAGTCAGATCCTGCCTCTATTGAATTGACCTCAATTAGGTGGAAGAATTTATACAGCATTAAAATGCCCTTACTTTTTTCCTTAGAAAAGATTATCTGCAAAGAAGATAGGGAATAGGGGAACTTACTCCAACATGCAAATCAGGTTTAACATGACTTGGGAGGTATCATAGGCTCATATAGGCCTCTCTTATCCTCTCCCTTTGCTGTTCCCATTTCTCCCTCATCAAGTCACTGTGAATTTGGGATACCACTGTGGCTCCTGGCAGGATCATCTTTCCTTTTAATTATCTCATAGGACAGTCTTTTCTTCTTTACTCCAACACTTAGGGTGCAGAGTGGCTCAGTCCCAACTTCTCAGTCCCTAGCCAATAAGATAAAAATAGATCATGATAATATATTGGTTAGAAAAAAAAAGTGCTGTTTGCATTTTCAGCACCAGGGACTTCAATATTCTCAAAGCAAAGAGGGTTGGGGGAACTACTAACCTTGGCAAAGTAGGTTTTATCAGCAAGATCTGGGGAATGCTTTGGATGAGAAGAAACTGCCAGCATTGTGACTTCTGTTCTGCTCAGGCAACTCCACTGTTTTCTCTTAAATTAGCATCCATTGCTCTTTTAAAGATTATGTTGTGGGAAATTGTCTATATTGCATTCGTTCATCAAAAACTATGATGCTATTATCACTGATTTCTAAAATACACCTGCACTTTTAAAAGTTTGGGACAATTATTTTATTTCTGTCCCAACCTTCCATCAGATAAGCTCTTCAAACACAAAATCATTATCTTAAGAAAGGAGTCTCTCAACAAGTATGGATTTCTCTGATTTATAAATTTGAATGCTTCTTACAGAAAATTCTTAAATGCTTCTCAATTTATTTTCCTATGAAGCTGTGTGCTATCAGTTTGAAGGCTGTAAAATATTTGGCATACAGTTCCTTACTTGAAAATTGGTGAAACAAAATTGATTATGGCATAACTGAATATAGTGAGTATTTTTTCCTTCAAAATAATATCAATCAATCTTATTTTTTTAAAAAAAATAATCAAATAATATATTTATGATTGCAAAAATGTTTATTGCAAATTATTCAGAATAATATTTTATTATTAAAAAGTCATATTTTATATGTGTCTGTGTGCACATAGATAAGTAGGTAGAGAGATAGAAGCACATTTCCTATCAAAGTATCCATTTCTAGTCATTCAGAAGACTATATATATATATATATATATATATATAGGTGTAGATGGACACAATATCTTTATTTTATTTATCTGTTTTTATGTGGTGCTGAGGATCGAACCCAGTGCCACACACAAGCTAGGCAAGCACTCTATCACCGAGCTGCAATCTCAGCCCCAGAAGACTCCTTTTTTATATCCTTTCTCAGTCAATACCCCCAATAGCAAATCACTTATAATGTTGACTAATATTAAAACATTTTCTTCTCATTTTATACTTCCATTATATAATAACTAACAAGTTTGAAAATTGTTTCAAATACAGTGTCCACACCAAATGAGCCTGCTGTGTGTATTAGTTCACTTTTCAACTGCTGTGATCAAAACCTGACAAGAACTTAAGAAGACGAAAATCTTATTTTGAGCTCATGAAAGCAGAGGTCTCAAGTCTGTGGTTAGCGGACTCTATTGTTCTAGGTCCAGGCGAAGCTGAACCTAGTCATAGTGGAGGGTCATAAACTACTCAGCTCAAGGTGACCAGAAAGCAGAGAGAGAGGGACAGAGGTGCTAGGAAAAAAGTATGAATCCCAAGGACCTGTCCCCCATGACCTATTTCCCCACCCATACCCTCCTTGTCTTCAGTTAACATTCAGTAAAATAGTCCTTTCAAATTATTAATTCACCAAAAGTATTAATACACTGATGAGGTTACAACACTCACCTCTAATCATTTCACTTCTGAACATTGCTGCGTTATCTCACAAATGAACTTTCAGGGAACACCTCATATGTAAACCATACGCTATACAAACATGATACATAGATGATAATTATGCTATGTGGAAACAGAAAAAGCCAGCGTTTTGATATCCATCAACAGTTTTATTTAGGAATCATAAACAAGGCCCCAAAACCTTAATTCACATTAAATTGTTTCTGCTGTTTAAATTGTGTTTAGCAACCCAAATGTTTAGCCAGCTCCCTTTGCACGTACTCATAAGGTCCCATCAGATTTGAATGAACAACTTCATTCTTTGTATTCCTGTATCACTTCAACAGCTCTACTGTATACAGTAAGTACTTTATACACAAAACTCAAGGTGGATATTTGAAAATATCTGTTACTTATGTTGTAAATAATGGTTTCATGCATAGAAACATTTCATTAATTCTAGAATTTTCTCCTCAAAATGAAAACCAATGACACATTTCAATGAGTGTAAGACTAGCAGTCACCTTCCTTACCAATCTCAAAGATTCTGAAGTGTTTAACAACCCAGATGATATGGTTTGGATATGGTTAGAATGTGTCCCTCAGGAATTCATGTGTGGAAATTTAATCTGCTTTGTAAAGTTTTAGAAGAGTGGAAACTTAACTCAGCTGACTATGGGGTTTAGAGGTGGGGTCTCTTGGGGGAGACTAGGATTAGACAAGATCATTATGGTGGAGCTGCCATGATTGAATCCTGGTGGCTTTGTAAGAAGCGGGAAAGAACCAGATGAGATACAAATACATATATGTTCCCTTTCTCTGGCCATGTGATGTCTTGTAGCACCTCAGGACACTGCCAGAAAGAAGGTCATCACTATATGTGGCCTCTCTACGTTAGACCTCCAGAACTGTGAGCCCCCAAAAAGGTTCTTTTTCTTTCCTCTATCCTGTGGTACTAGCAACAAAAAATAAACCAACACACCTGGCAAGACTTATTTTTTTTTTTTGTAAAGCAAGCAAATAAGCCATAGCTTCATATATGGAATAGGTCAAAGGTAAGGCAGTATGTGGTCTTTCAAGAACCTCAAGCTATCTTACACTCAAGAGTGGATCGTGGATTTACGCATGTACCTGGAGTCAGTCACAGGGAAAGCATTAGAGCCCTGGGAATTTTAAGCCTGGATAATATTAATTATATTAGAAAAAATGGTTTTCATATGGAAGAATAATTTTATTTTGCTTATTGACTTGTTAATTATTTTACAACCACACTATTCAGAACCAGCCAAAGGTAGATGAAAAAATATAATTTCATTTCTATGGTTCTAAAGAGGATGTTATCTGTAAGCATTCAATTCTGCTCAGAATGAGGGAAAGCATTTTCAGTCTGATTCCACATTGGAATGAGCCATTTTGAGAAACAAAACATTTTAACTTTACTGCTTCTAGTCAAGCAAAAATCAACAAATTTTTGAGTAGGATGCTACCACCATAGACACACAGAAACACAAAATATGAAGTCTCTAGGTCTCTGTTTATTTGGTCATGAGAGTTGATGACCCAAGTCTATAGAAACTGGAGTGAGAATAGAGAAGGTAGTGAGGGTAGTGCTGGCTGCCTCACAAGTTACTATGCTGTTCAAAACCCAGGGCAACATGAGCCACCATCCTACAAGATTTGCTTGCTAAATGGAATCAGGGTGACACTTCCATTACTTCATGTAAAGGTTTCTGTGTTAGCCATTCTCACTCACTACTGTTTAAGTCTGGGCTGGTACTTTTTCCCATGCCTGCATTCTTAAAGAGCATAATTGAACCTGTTTTGTTTTGTTTTTTTCCTCTGTCTCTCCCTCAAATGTTTCAAAAATAAAAATGGCTTATCACTCAGCAGAGAAAAAAAAAATCCTGATGTCTAATTATACCTCTGAGTACATATAGAATTGTAAAATATTAAATCAATTTACTATTTTATTCTGACAAGAGATATTTCTCTATTATGCTTATATTATGTTCCTCCTTAGACACTAGTCACAACATTTATCTTTGCATTATGTTTCTCTCTGCCTTTCAGATGTTTGCCTTCAGGGGCACTGAAAGAAAACATTATATTTGGTGGATCTGCATTAAAAATCACTTCTCCTCCTGACAAGCTATTTAAAATGTTATTTGTGCCTTGTGAAGGCTTTTAGAAAAATCCAGAGACCTAGACCCAGATGACCCAAACTGTGTTTCTGCAAGGACTGCAATTTCCTTTTGAGGATTATGGTTCCAGGGAAGATTGCTGCTAAATATCTGTGAGAAAAATACCTTCCAAAATTAATGCTGCCGTTCACTCTGTATTGATTTTTAGAGCAGTTCACCTCACCCCATATAAAGGACAAGTAATAAAATACAGTTTAATTATGGTAATATTAAATAAAACAATGCAGCCATTCTTTAAACATGAGAGGTTACAACATATCTATTCAGGATGTGCTTTTTGATTACTGATTCATAAGTAAAAAAAAAATTCTGTTGTTTACTCTACCAATTATATTTTTTAAGATCGAAAAGCTTAAAAAATAAGAATTAGTGTATATTCCCTGCACTAAATATCACCTACTTACAAAATAAGGAGGCATAAGAGTCTAACTTTTGTAGAGAATGAACTTGTGAATTTAAATCTGCATGTTCATTGTTCACAATGGGATAAGAAATGTCATCATGTTATTACACAGAAAGGAGCTGGTTAAAACAGGTGACCTTTAGTCAATGTGTGTGAATAATTTCTACTGTTCATTAAAGACAAGATATCTACATAGTTCATAAGGTGGATATGGTGTTTGAAAGCATTAAACAGGTTTTAGTATTTAGAATCATTAATCTAAATGTTACTATATTTTTATGTTTTTTTTAAAATTTATTGAAGATGATTTGGACAATGATAACTCTTTTCTGAATGGTAGGAATTTAAGTTCTCAGGTGAAAAGAACAAGCACTTGCCTATGAATAAATGAATATTTTTAATTCAGAGAGGAAAATTAACTGATATTTTTACCAAGGATTTTGTATGTAAGCCTCTGCCACAGAGAATGTAGTAGTGAATAAGAAGGGTTTAAAGCTTGCCAGCAAAGAATTTGGAGTTTAGCATTAAATAAACAGCACAGTGGATTCTGTGATTAGAGTTGAATTGTCACAGAGTATGTTTCAGAAACTTCTATGGGGCTTTCAACTTGTTCTGAGAATCAAGAGATCTAAAAATGCAAAATTCAACTTAATATGACAGCAAAAATAAAGCCTCAGAAATTAAAAAAAATGATATTGACTGAGGCCAAGTCAAACACTGATGGAAGTCAGGCAAGAGAAGAGGATACAGCATCCAGTCCATGTGAAGAAATGGATGTTAAAAGAATGTCTTCATTCCTAAAAGAGATGGGAAACTCTAGGTGGAGCCTTTAAAGTAGGAGAAATTTGACAAGTTTGCATTTAGAGTGATCAATTTTCTAGCACTATGGAGCATTTATCTTGGAAAAGAGGAGTACATAAAAGTAACCAGAGGGCAAGTAACTCACTAAGGTGACATGAAACACGGGAAAGAGAAAAGAAAAACCCATGTGAGAGAGATTTAGAAGACAAGATGGACAGGACCAGATGTCTATTGGATGTCTGCATATAAGAAGTCATGGGGTGCTGGGGCTGTAGCTCCGTGGCAGTGTTTGCCTAGAATGTGTGAGGCACTGGGTTCTATCCTCAGAACCACATAAAAATAAACAAATACAGGTATTTTTAAAAAAAGAAGTAATGGGACTCCTATGTAGATGTATTTCTAACTGGACACACTGGTTAAACAATAGCCCACTGTCATTTAACAAGGTACTATGGACAGTAGTGTGGACAGCAGAGGTAGAAGATTTATGCACCAAGACTGGAAGATGCATTCATACCTCCAGCTTGCCTTCTCCATTTTTCTCTTTTCCTTGCTCCCTTCTTTCTTTCCTCCATTTAAGGCAGAGGTGCTAGCTACATGGTAGACACTGATCAATGTGTTAAGGCAGTAGCAATAAACAAAGCAAGGTTCACAGAGCTTATGTTCCCATAGGAAGAACTATCATCAGACAGTAAATAGTAAATGTGAGATGAACAGTAAGAGGAATGTTACCTTAGGTGGAATAGCAAGAGAAATCTTTGTTGAAGAGCTGAAATAACCTATTTAATTTCAGCTAAAATTAACCATACCAACAAAAAAAGTACCACATAAAAGAGGCAGAGGTTTGCCAAGTAGAGTTAATATCTAATATTCTATCTCTGAAATGAAAGGCTCAAAATGTTTTCCTCCAAAGAATGGTAATGCTGATAATTCTGGATAGTTCATGTAGAGTTTGGCTATCCAAGAAAAGTAGAGGCCTGGCTCAAGGATCACAGACAGAAAACAGGAGAATGTGAACACTTCTCCATTCAATATGTGTATACCCATTCATAGTCTCTTTTGCTAAATTTTGAAATTGAAATAAATTAATCAATTAAGCTTTCAATATAAAAACCCTAAAAGTCACTTATGGATTGTACTTGGCCAAGTTCAGTGATCATTGAAGTTTACATGTGGTTCAAAGTTATACATGTGAACTTCCACGCATCCTTTGCGTAGCATTTTAAGTGTGTTTCTCTTTCTTTCTTCAATCCCCATTATAAAATTACTTTATCTTTTGATATTTTTGGGTTGTTTTGAATTTTCATGTGTCTTTTTAAAACTGCTGATGTCATCATGTTATGTATTCTACAGTCTGGTGTCATTTAATGATGGGGATATGTGAGAAATTAGTAGACAGACAAATATTTTGTCATTGTGTGAACATCATAGAGTTCACATACACTAGCTGAGAAGGCTGTATCTTACAAGAATCTCACATTTTATCATATGATAAAATCTTATGGTACCACTATCATATATGGAGCTCATCGTTGACGGAAATATCATTATATGTACATGATACTGTGTATTTTTTTTAATTTGAAGTAATGAAAAATAAAATGCAAGATTCAGAACAAATCAATGAAAAATCTTTGTTTTCCATTTTCAAAATGCTTCCAGGGTTTTCATTGTTCCTAGGTTAAAGTTAAGCCTTCTTATACAGGCATATATAAAGTTGACATTTTTTTCATATATACATGTTTTTCAAATATTATAATGTTAATGTGGTGCTGAAGGGTGTCAGGAATTCTCACATTCTGTCTCTGCTCTTTCATGCATAATATGACTTCTTTTAAGAGTCAATGATCCTTCTGTTTAATTGCAAGTTACCTTTCAATTTTTAGCTTAGGTAACTTCTTGGAAGCAAGAAGTTCTTTAGCCACTCTGAGTTAAGTTAGGAACTATTCTCTGTGTATTAATAATACCTGATATATATTTTCCATCAGTGTACACCTCAGTGTATTATAACTACTCTTTCTCTTATCCCTGTTGCCACCATCAGGCTTAACATATTATGCGTAGGAACTAGATTTTGTCCACATGTATCCCTAGCATCTAGCACAAAGTAGCTGAAACTTGGGAGGTTTACAATGATTACTGAGGTAACCAAATGGATAGATTCAATGAAAATCTGTTAAAGTCTTATACAGTTCTAAGGGAATGCAAATATCATTTAGTACTTGCCTCTGTCCTAAAATACAGACCATACATCTATTTGATTACATTGTAACATCCATCCATTCATTCTTTGTTCACCAGATATTTTCTGAGCACCAGCTCTCTCTCTCTCTCTCTCTCTCTCTCTCTCTCTCTCTCTCTCTCTCTCTATATATATATATATATATATATATATATATATATATATTTGGCTGCAGCTTTGAAAAGTATAACAAAAATCTCTGCCTTCATGAAGCTCACATTCCAAAGTCTGATAGGAAGTGGAACAACAAATAGTAATAAAATCAACTTAAAAGTATATGTTTACCAAGATGTCAAACATTCTAGAAAAAGTAATGAAGAAGCATAGTAGGAAATGTTGTGAGTAGGTTTGCAATTAAAAAAAAATAGAATAATATAAATTATTTCAACTTTGTGAAATATTACAGTTGGGAATTGAAAGAGAAAATAACAAGGACATATTACAATTGGGAATTGAAATCGAGAAAAGATTAAATAGATTGCTAAAGTCAATATCCTTACAATTCACTTGGGGGGAAAAAAGAAGAAAGGGGAACTGACAAATAACACAGCCTTAGAACTCCATTCCCAGAATAAAGAGATCCAAGAAATTAACACTTTCTGATAATTTTTGAGCCCTGGTATGGAGTTTCTGTGGATGGAAGTAAAGACAAAGCTTTTTGCTTGCTTGAAAAGTTTTGGGGTAACAATGAAAACCCTGTTTTCCTCTTCACCACAAAGAGTTAGACATGTTAGTGATGCTTACTTAAACATTTGACTTTGTGAAGCTTCTAATTATTCTGTGTCCAAAATGAGCAACTGGAAATCAAAGATACTGTGTGTATGTATAAAACAGTGTAATAAATATTACACTATTTATTCACACATATGCATATATATTTGGGGTGTGTGTGTGTGTGTGTGTGTGTGTGAATGCACATGCATGTGCTCGTCAGTTTTGACCTGACTCAGAATTTCCCATCACCTTCCAGAGATGAGAAGAACTTCTTGAGAAGACTGATACATTCTGGTAGTAAGTCACAGCCCTACTAGGTCTTCAAATAGATGTTTGCACCCTCGAAGTGACCATGGAGCAGAGAAAGAAGGTGGGGTAAGATGATAGCAACATCGCCCAGCGACCTCAGCATGAACATTTCTGGGAGGTTTTATAGAAATACAGAACGCAGGCCACACTTCAGAATTACTAAGCAATACTCCAAGATAATTTACTCAGGTTTTGGAGTCACTAATGTTCTTTAGCATCCTCAACTTTGGCTGTATAATAGAGTTACCTGAGAAATTTTTAAACCCCTGATGATTGAACCACATTTTTACACATTCTGATTTAATTGGAATTACCTACAAAGGTCTCAAAACTGTGTTTCCTCAGTCTTTTTCTAAACCTACTAAATCAGTACTTCAGTTATGAGAGTCTGGTAGTATAAAGTGCATAGCAATTAATTCCTGTATGTACTAAACTAGAGACTCTGGTAGTATAAAGTGCATAGCAATTAATTCCTGTATGTACTAAACTATAAGAATACTTAGCTGGGAGTCTACAAAACAATAGGTTCTATTATAGGACCTATTATGCTAATTACATGAATCAATATACAAAGTATGGACTGGAAAATCTTTGCATAGATAGAAAGGATACAATAAATGATAACTTTGTCAAAATTTAAAATTAAAAGATTTAAATCCCATATTAATATATCATGAGTTAGTGGATAAGAGGAAATAATAACTATGAATCTATAAGTACATGGACATTTTCAATATATTTAATTTTTTTGTCAAATATTCATTGCACATATAATAAAACACCACGAAAGACGAATATTTTCTCATAAACAAAGAGTCAGTAAACTTCTTTTTTTAAAAGGCAAAATAGGAAATGTTTTCAGCTTTGCAGACTGCATAATCTGTTTGTGCTCAAATGTTCAACTCTGGCCTTGCAGCAAGTGTGAAGCAATTGACAATAGAGATGTAAATAGCCATGGCTGTGTTCTAATGAAGCTCCATTTAGAATAATAAGTCCTGGGCCATTCTTTTTATGTCATTATAATCTAGTTAGGTGTTGACTAACAGTAGTAAAAAAGGGCTTGCCTTTTAATTTTTTCCTCTTCCTGCCAACATTCTTAAGACAGAATCAAAGTGCTCCTTTAGTCCTCTGTCAAAAATGGGAAGGTTTCTATAAACTTATTCCTAACTTACATGCACTCACTAGTGTAAACCCTCTGTTGGAAGAAAAAAGCATGTTTCTAAAATTTGAAGTTACAGAAATAAGCATAATATTAAGAAGCTGATCTAGGACCTCTAGCAAGATCCAATTGTTCATTATTACTTAAGAGACAATATGTCCTTAGTTTTGTATATATGATAAATAAGGGATAAATAACAAGGTTTCCTGTTAATAAAAGTAATTATTATTTCCTGAACTTTTGAGAAATTATGTTAGACTAATTATTTTTTTTTTATTATTTCTCACAGTCATGCTGTGGGAAAGTTAATATGACCCACTCCCTATTGAAGAAGATGAAGGGCATAAAGACATCTTAACTCATCTGTCCAAGGGTAAAGAGCAAGCAAGTATGCCAAGCTGGATCTGAACCCAGAGGGCAGAATGCAGAACATGTACTTCCAGTTACTATCAGAAATATGAATATGTAAGATGTTTAGTCAATCACAATCTTTTTATTTTTAAAGAAAACAAATGTGTTCAATTCAACTTGATTAATGGAAATGGAATCACAAGGTGGAGAATGGTAAAAAGGCTCACCACTGCATGCTTGGTGCACTTGGAATGCCACTCAGAACCATACAGTCTCAGTGCCCCTCCACAAGGGAGCAACATCCTTGCACTTAATCATTATGATTGGTCAGAAAAACGGGTCTATTTGAATTGATCTAAAGCAATTTCCGTTGCTCCTATCCATCTCATGATTGAAGTTTATTTGTAATTCAGAGGACTACCATCTTCACACAGCTCAAATTTTGTTCCTGTCCACTAACTACTAGAGATTCATATGGTATTTTGTATAAAAATTCACCAAGTAAGATATTTGTTACCTCATATGGAGACTCTTTTATCATCATGGTTTTCCTGTGAAGTCACATGGTAGCTACTGGCCTTTATTCAGAAGCTGTCTTAGGCCTAGTCACACATGTGGTGAGTCCCTGGTCAAATATGCAGGACTAAAACATAGTCATAGAGTCTTAATGGGCACTCTGTGCATTGTGGACATTCAACATTGCAAGTTCTTTTGCAATATAACTCTTTAAAGACCATGTTTATTCATTTGGAATGTTAATAAATAAATAAATGCTTTTCATTATACAATAGTTTATAAAAGCCAACAGTTGATTAAAAATAAAACTCTAGAAAGTCAAAAGTACACTGGTTAGTGGTTGAAGATTATACACATATATTTCCTCATCACAATTCTAATAACTATATATTTTTATTCTCAGCATCTGGTACAGTGGGCTTTTTATATTTAAATAAATTTGCAGACATGCTGAGGCATAGTAATTGATAATTCTTACTATGGAATTTAACTTACCTCTATTACCAGGTTAGCCTGTCCTTGCATATGATAGCTAATTGTGCTAAAATTTTCAGGGCAACCCTAACTTTTTAACATCTCTCCCTACTTTCACACAGTTGTGTAAAATTTTAGTTTGAAAATACAAGTATTGTTATAGATCAACATAGTTAGGTACAGGGGAAATTTTATGAAAAACTAATAGAGCAATAGGCACCTGAAAATCCAAGTCTATTTGCTAGATAAATACACTTTGGGCACTCAATTCCAACCATTAGTTTCTCTGTCCTTTTGAATATATATGCACCTTTTGCCACTAAATGAATTCCCTTTAACTTCCCTTTTCATCTCATTTTGATACAAATGGCATTGGTATTATATCTTTGTATTTTATTTTTTCTTAATAGTTTGTCTATCTATTTGGAAAGATGTGCATATCAAAAATACTAAATTTACATCACACTGATTATTATGTTCACGATAGAGTGTTCTGTTAGTAATAATCAGAACATCTAGAAACAAAGACTTCTAAAAAGACTACTTTCAAAAGTTAGAAGTAAAAAGTACATTTTTTTTTTGGTGGTACTGGGGATTGAACCCAGGAGCACTAAACTACTGTGCCACATCCCCAGTCCATATATATATATATATATATATATATATATATATATATATTGCTTTGGGTCTCACTAAGTTGGCTAGGTTAGCTTTGAACTCACAATCCTCCTGCTTCAGCTTCCTGAATTGATGGGATTATAGGCTTTTGCCATCCTGCCTGGCTACAAAGTATATTCTTATTTCAAACATGTGCCTATGAAATTACTTAGAAATTGCTTTAGATCAATTAAATTACTTTAAGTAAAGCAAGAGTTATACTATTATAATGGTGATAGAATTACTTGGTACCATTATGAATATGGTAAAAATATTCATGTGTTTCATATCAAATACTGGAAACATTCACCATATACAAGAGGTAATAAAGAAGTATGGTATAAGGATCATAAACTCTGAATACCCAGATCTGAGTTTGAAACTGTTATATGAATTCATAACCCACTGTGGTGTACCCTTGGTCGGGTTACATATCTTCTCAGCTTTTAACTCCTCTGGAAAATGGAGATAAATAACATTATAATTTGGAATTGATGATTCTATCAACATACACATAAGGTTTATAACTCAGTTATCTGGAATTTTAAACCACTTCAAGTATGTTATAGATTGCTTTTTCTGTTGTTGTTGTTTTTTTTAATTAAAAACCATATAGTGGAGCTTCATGAAGTTTTAATAGTCATTTTTCTTTAAAATGTGAAACTGTGTTATTCCAAATGAGGTTGTCCTATAAAATATTTTCTGATCTTATAACAGAAATAAATTTTCATAAACTGAATGAAAATGGGAAAGAGACATGGTGGTAGCTGAGCATACTATAGTAACTTTGAAACATAGAAGGGGGAAAGGGCTAACTAATTTACATAACTACTAATTTTCAATTGCACTCAATACTTTCTTCATTTATTATCAGTGTGGATGAAGCAGATTAAGACAAAATATACAGAAATGACAAAACTCCTTTAGAAACTTTAGATAGATGCTTTTGAATAAGAATTATAATTACTTTCATGTTTAAACATAAATATTTCATTATGCACTAAATGCACACTTCAGTGACCATACACTATTTATATACTTGAGTGGTAAGAACATCCAATAAAAATTCAATGGACTGATAGCCATCAATTTTGAACTTGGCTCATGGCACTATCTTACAAAGATATTTTGACCAATGTACAAGTTTTTTAGTATTATATATGCTCCTGCTTGACTAATGTTCCTTATTTCTGTTTATTATGTTTGCTTTCAAGAAGAACAATGAAACCAAGGACCCAGTGACAGTCACTGTAGTCAACACAATCTTCTCATAGTTTTCCTTGAATTGATCAAGAAACCATTTGCCCCCCAAACAAGAGAGAAGTCTTAGTGCACCAGAAGTGGATAGCTGTCTTCAGTCTTTGGCTGAAAACATGCAGACAGACAATTGGCAAGTACATGTCAGAACCTATCCATATCCTGAAATTTTCTCCCGAGGGTAAGAACCAATAACATCAAGATCAGTCTGAAAAGTTCTTAAAGGAATTTCAGAAGGACAGCCCAATACTATAAAAAGTGTTCTGACATCTTTATAAAATATGCTACATCAAGATACTTAAAAATACTAGAGGTACTCAAGGTACCCAGGAAATATGAGTGCTCATTCCAGAAAATATGTTTAAGATGAATTTTAAATTCTAATACAAAAGCAGTTAGATATTTACACTGTTACCATTAGATATTTACTACTGAAATTCGTTTTCTATATATGTTAAAACAACATGTGGCTATTTTAAAATGTTTTTTCTCATTATCTGAAAATAATTTCCTAGGAAAAGTCCTAAATAGTAGCAAAGTATTTGATTGCTACTTTTCATATACTTAGAGTGCTAACAAATAGGTCACATAAAATTATAGTAATAGAATTAGTTTGTTTCTCTTAATTACATAAAACTTAAACATAAAATTGAATAGAATCATCATCCTATATTTACATGTACTAGCTAAAATAGAAAAGAAAAAGTTCAGATAACTAAGCCTAAGTTGGGGAAAAAGTTTCTTCTATTACCTTTGTAAATTTTATTAACAAGCTTATGAGAAAAAGTAGAAATAGAAGAAACAACACAAACAAACTTATCTACATTACCTGGATACTTACCTTAAACTATAAAAAAAAAAAACATGTAAGGCTAACCTTAATTCACTATTGTTTGATAACAAAAGCCCACTCAAACATAAAATATCTAAAAGTCAGGATTTCAACAAATGCATAACATTAATCTCTTAAAAAGAAATTTCTCATCAAAAATAAGCATTTTAGAAAGTAGTTGATTTTCTTTACTTAATTTATTAATCTATCTCATACAAGAATTACATCTCTCATGTATATGAACCATAAAGCATATCAATTGAATGTTAAAACTTCTAGATTCAGTTTTCTTAACAGTTTCATCAGAAACTGTAACATTTAAATTTTAATCTCTAAATGGAAACATTTAAAATATTAGGGATTCAGCCCTAAATCCTTAAGCCAAAAAGGATCTCAGTGACATTGCTAACGTAGAAAGCTTCATGAAATTTCAATTCCCATTTGCAAATTTTCTTTTTGTCTAATTTAACTTTCAAGCTTTCAACTCAGATTTTATCATAGGACATCAACAGACCACTTCAAACAAAATCCAGTCGTTTTGGCAGTGCACAGTCCTCTAAACAGATTATTTAAAAGACAAAATAAGAAATGAACTCTGTTTTCACATTTTCTTCTATTTTATTTTGATGCAAGGCAGAATGGCTGTATTTCAAAAGAATTGCTCCGAAATATCATTATCCCCCAATGCCAGGTCTCATTCTAGGACACTTGCTTATAAGCTAAGCCTTTTTTCTGACATAAACAGTCACTTGCTGCAGTGCAGAATGTCAGTTTAGTCAGTTAGAACTTTCAATGCAGAAATTCAGTGCGATGCAGTCACCCAGATAAAGCCGGCACTTACCTTAATTGAAATATTTTCTGTGAACGAGGTGAGAAATCAGTCAAATCAACCGTGAAAGGGGTGGGAGATCGAAGTTTTCAATCAACACCCTCCAAGTAGCAGCATACTGTGCTCTTTCCCCTGTTTATGTTGAGCTTCTCACTGTCTAAAGGGAGAAAAAAGATCAGCTGAAATCCTCAGAGATTCCCAGTGAGTAAATGAGGACTAAGCGGTGTTTCTTAACGGGAGATTTCTCCGTGAGCGTGCAAGATTTGGAGGCTCCCTAACTGCTGTGATAGACTCCTGTCATGTCCCTGGAGCACGGAGATACTCATTGACCTGATTAGCAGGAAAAGCCCCCTCTGCCCGGCAACACGCAGAGATTTGGTGGGTCTCCCGGGAACTGGGAAAGGAACCGAGGCCACTTGGGGATCTGGTCTTTTCCAGCCTAACGGATGAACTACAACTATGATCATAATTTGCAAGATTAGCCACCGTGTTAGTCATTGCAGGATTTAAACAAATGTGCTTTCTCCTGCTGGTTTTCAAGATGCATTCCTGCTAGATATAAGGTACAGTGAAACAATTACTAGACTGAGAGAGCTGATTTGTAAGACAAGTCTAAAGCTGAAAAAATGTTTAAAGCAATGTGATAAAACAGATAGCTGCACTTGCCTTTGCCCCCAGCCTGCCACATATATCAACCTTTGTCTAAGTAAAATGAATTTAAAGGTTTATTACAGCTCTCCAGAGTGCAACTTCTGAATTTATAAAAAGGTAGTATTCAAACTAAATAAGCATATTTGGCAGTTTTCTACAGATATCAGTACTCAGACCAAAGCATGCAGGAAACAGCATTGCTTGTGTAGTTTATCAAATAGCATTTTCAGTTAGCACCACACTTGCAAAAATGTTTGCATTGTACCATTAACCTGAGTAACACAGGAGAGCACAGTATTACACATCTCTTCTATTACCTGTCAAACTAATGATTTAGTAAAACAAAAACAAGCAAGGGTATGAAAGGATCCAAAATATCAAATAACTTTATAAATGTAGTCATGTGTCTTTGCCTACCTACTGATCTCTATTCCTCACCCACTCTTTCTGCCAGTGACTCCCTTCTCAGTACACTGCTACATCTCTCAAACCCAAAGTTACTATTTCCCTGAAGAGATCTAATTCTCTGGAAAAGGTCATAGAGCTGAATGGAAAACTCCAAATGGTTAATTTTTTGACAGCTCTCACTTTTGTGGAAGAAAATTATGCAAATAGCATAAAAAGAACAGATGAAAAAGTCATTTGCATGTCTTGAGGGTGAGAAACTTCTCAATGCCAGAGATAAAACTGACTGTCCTCTCACAAGGATGCTGTGTGTTATGTTCAGCACTTCTGTTTTCCAAGTAGGTCTCACTTGGGACATATGGCATTTCCTTTCTCTCTCTCTCTCTCTCTCTCTCTCTCTCTCTGTGTGTGTGTGTGTGTGTGAGAGAGAGAGAGAGAGAGAGAGAGAGAGAGAGAGAGAAATACTATATTTGCATTGCAATATTTAGATGCATCTCAGAAAACCTTCAAATATCCATTGGAGAATAATACACAAAACATACACAATAAAATTTGCCTTATAATCCCAAGTAAACTTTCTTTAAAGTATCTAATTAAATACAAGTTATTTGATGCAACTTCTTGGGCAAAATAAACTTTTGTGTAATGAACTTGCTGTAAACAGGATAGATGCTCATACTTGAACTCAAAATGCAGATATCCCCTCAGAAGCCCCAGGAAGAGGGGCTGGTACAGCCTCCTGTGCAGAGGTCTCCTGCTCCCTCAGCTGGTGGAGGATGAGAGCTGAAGATGAAGAAAGCTGATCAATACACCCCAGGAGAGGGAGAACAACTTTAGCTGCTGTTAAGCAGGAAGCACATTATCCAATTATAGACTGGCATCAGAGTGCTCCACTAGAAAAGAGGCTGCTTAAATTGAAATTGATGAACCCTGCGCATAAATAGCAAACAGGAAACATAACTGCTAATTTCTTCTGAGAGGGTCCTGACTAGTCTTTAATATAGCCCTTGTCAATGAATATTGGTTGGATTTCATGGTTCTGGTGCGTATTTGTTCATGCAATTAAAGCACTCTGTTTCTCCTAATGCTCTAAGCCCCATTATGTGGATCTTCACTTTAATTATAACCTTTTAAAAACTTTTTAATGCTTTAACATAGAGTTAATTTTCCTGAACCCTATTAACTGTACAAATTGATATAAACTAAAGCAGGTGCCTACAAAACTTTGTGCCATGGTACATGTTTATACCTGGATCACTTACAGTGGTAAGACCATAATGATGATGCTTCCAAACAACAGTCTTTCCATTCTTTTTTGTTTAAAGAGAGAGAGAGAGAGAGAGAGAGAGAGAGAGAGAGAGAGAGAGAGAGAGAGAGAAAGGGGATCGAAACCGGGCCACACGGATGCCAGGAGAGTGCGCTACCGCTTCAGCCACATCCCCAACCCCAGTCTTTCCATTCTTAAAGAGGGTTTCTTCACTCTAAACCATGCCTTCAAGGAGAAAAACTGATGCTTTAGGAATTCTTAAACCTATGTCAAATCCCTAATTGGCCTTATGTGGGTGTTTACTCATGACAAACAAAGCAAAATTAGTCTATTCTGTGGAGACCTGTTAATAGTAGAGATGTTTCAATAATAGTTGCTGTATAGTAAGAACTTGCTGTGTGCCAGGTGCTTTTAATGCACTTTAGCTGTAGCTATTCATGAAATCTTGTTATGCGGACTTTATTTTTAATATTTTTAATTAAGTCTCAAAAAAGTTAAATAAATTGACCAATGCCATACAATCAGTTCAGAGCAAACCAAGAATTACCACAGAGGTCACTCTAATTATGAGGTCGTAATAAAAATTAAGAAATTACTCAACATTAAAACCAACAAAATATATACTTCCAACAGAATAGAGAAGTTGTTTAGTTTTTATGATTTGCAAAAATCACTTTTGCATACTTACAAATATGTTTCCAAACTGATAAAATATTACATTGTAATAAATTACATCCTTACAAATGTGTTTTAAAACTGATAAAATATTATGTACTGATTTTTTTTAACCAAAAATATACTTGGGTATATATTTCCATAATAGAGAATTCAAAGTAAACTTTAGCCTAAAAATAAACTCAGTCCTGAACTGCCAAATATTTTAAGTTAACAACACTGATTGATCAAATTCTAAAAATGTGTTGTTTCTTTTGTAATTAATTTGCTCCCTCAGACAACCATAGTAATCATGTTTTTTTTAAACAGAAAAATAATCCTGTTCTGAGTATGTGGCTATTTCAAAAACACTAAATATATATTAGTCAAAAATTATGTTGATCTTTGATATTCAATTTTTCCAAGAATCACAATGTAAGAGCAAAGCTCAGAAATAATGTGGAGCTAATAAATTCATTTCTAGTTTGTTCAGGTTTTATCTAGCAGTTTCTCCAACTTCACAGGAATCCCACTATTTCATATACTTCTTTGAAATTCCCAGACACATTCATAAGCTTCCAGAAAAATGTTGTGACCACATTTTTATAAAGTGTCTAATAAAAATTCTATCTGAAAAGAAATGATGATAACTCGTATTAATTCAGCCTTTAAACTTTGCCAAGAACTTTCTTACCTATTATCTCATCCGATTCTTTCAGGAATTTTGTGAAATAAGTCTTTGTAAGTATATTCTCTCATTTTAATAATGGAGAAATTAGTTATGAAAAAGATGATTTTTTGTCTTTAATCCTCAATTTTTAGTGAAAACTCTTTGTCCTCCTTTTCAGAAAAGGTTTAATGTTTTTCACTATGACTAGTAAATATGTTTATCTGAATCATGTTGGCATCTAAAGTGTTTCTTAGTATATATGCAAATGCAGGCACTCTTCCTCTGTTTACTTACATTTGTGTAAACTGGAATTGTCATTTAAGAGAAGGTAAAATTACTAAGAGCCAATAAGGAGATTGCGAATGTAATTCTCCTCTTCGATTTCTCCTAGACTTTGCCTGATCTTGCCTATCATTATCGGAGTCTTAGCTATGTTAAGATAATTGTTCAAATGTAGTTTTTATAATTCTTTTAAAATCTAATCTTACATCTCCATACAACTTTGGATGCCAATATTACCTACTTACAAATCTTTGTGTTTGTAAGAAAATAAGCCCCCAAATATTTAAATATAAGGAAAACAAGTCACCTAATAACAAATTGATCTTTCAGCAGTAGCATGAAGCTAATACTATCACAGAGATATTTGCTGAATGCTAATAGATTCCTATGTATTTTAGATATTTCTGCTTATGTCAAAGTCATTGAAGTTGAATGGTGCAATTTACTAGCTTTTTTAAGGGAAAAGTTTTGTATTTTGGGAACCAGCTTTATTCATATATATATTTGTGAGTCTAAGATACAATAAAATTTATGGGGAATAAAGAAAGCTAGACTGGATATTAGAAAGCTTGGCCTATAGTCAAAAGTATGACACTAACTTGCTTCAGAACTTCAGCCATTAAAAAAGAATCTCGTCAATAATTTCTTTGTAAAATGTGAGGAAGTTAAACTACATTGTCTCTAAGATCTCAGCCAGCTATAAAAACACATTATCTGACTAATAATTTGTGATATCATTTCTACCTAATTCAAAAATAATCAAGCAGTCAAGAAGAAAATGTTTAAAAATTCTGATTCTTAGCTGAAAAAAAAAGAAGAAAATGTTGTGCACAAATAACATAGTGTCCTCCCTCACCCTTCACAATTTGTTTTTGTCTATAATTAAAGAAATAATATTTTTATTTTATAGTTCAAGTAATTTAAGAATCAGCTTCTAAGTTACCGATACAACATTTTATCATGGGTCCCATGCAGTACTAGAAAGATTGCTCAAGTCAGAAGCATTATTTAAATACTTTTATATTACTGGGACATTTGCCTATAAAAGGATTTAGTTGTTTTATTGTAATTACATTGGATTGTTTGCTTTTTCCTTTATTGTTGTGGTCAGTGAGAAAAATGAAAGTAATTTAATTAAAATAATTAAAAATTAACTTGGAGCTGGGGAGCATAATTGAAAAATGGACACATAATATTAATATATTTTGGCTTTTTTAAACCACATTTTCATGTTAGGGCTGTTACTACAAAATAATAAAAAAGCACACTGCAAATTAAAATAAAAAAAAAAGCTTTCTGTAGACATAATTGCTTGGCATTTTAAACCTTTCTTGTTAGCTGAGATTTACTGTTTTACAGTCAAATGTGACTGCTAAGTGCAAGCAAAATGAAATAAATAATATGCAAAGTTTTTGATAATATTAAGTTTAACTGATATTAAACAGACTTAAAAATTAGTGATGACTAAAATCATACATAATAAGCCCAAATCTAGCACATTTTATCCATGGTTAAGAAAATAAGTCTTTAAAAATACACACATGTGAGTTTTCAATGATGAGTAATATTGCTTAATAGTAAAAAGAGGGGCGAGCTTATTTCTTAATATATTGAGTGGATTTTTTGACCTTTTTTTTTTCTTTTCAGAGAATGGAGAAGTAGAGTCATGTATAGAGAGACCTAAAGTCATTAATGTGAGATATCGTATAAAGTCAATTTTCTGCTCCTATGGTTGCAGTAAATCTTCATTTAAATGTACCTATTCAGGCTAGAGCAGGAGGGCAGGCCTGCCCATATCCTCCCACACTGACCTAGATGGGACCCAGGCTCACAGTAGGCCCCAGTCCATCCTGCCACCTGTAGACACCAGCCAGAGCCCATCCTCTGGCAAAGGACCACTCTTTTAAACAAGCAGACTACTGTGGGAGCTCAGGCCCAGACCAGATCTGCCCTCACTGACTTGCACAGGACCCACATCCAAGATCTACACTGCAGGAAAGGAAGACACATAGACAATAGGAAAAACCAAGAAGGAAAGTGCCCCTAACAAACCAGAATACTACAATAACAGAACCCATAGACAGCAAAGTTGATGAAATGTTAGAGAAGGAGTTCAGAGGTTCCTAATGAAAATGATTTGTGAATTAAAGAATGAATTAAAGGAGCAAATACAGGCAAAAATAGATCACTCCAACAAGGAGATGAGAGAGCAAATATAGGTAACAAAATATTACTTCAAGAGAAAAATAGAGACCCTGGAAAAACAAAAGTCAAAAATCCTTTAAATGAAGGATACAATAAACCAAATAAAAAACTCAATAGAAACCATAACAAACAGACTAGATCACTTGGAAGAAGGAATGTTAGATAATGAAGATAATCTATACAATCTGGAAAATAAAGTTGATCATAAGGTGAAGATAGTAGTAAACCACGAACAGAACCTCAAAAAATTATGGGACAACATCAAAAGACCAAATCTGAGAGTTACAGAGATAGAGGTAGGCACAGAGTTTCAAACCAAAAGAATGAACAATCTCTTCAATGAGATAATATCAGAAAAACTCCCAGGCATGAAGAATGAATTGGAAAACCAAATACAAGAGGCTTACAGGACACTAAATGTAAAAAATTACAACAGGTCTACACCAAGGTACATTATAATGAAAATACCTAGCATACAGAATAAGGATAGAATCTTAAAAGCTACAAGAGAGAGGAATCAGATCACATATAGGGGGAGACCAAATCATATCACAGTAGATTTTTCAACCCAGACCCTCAAAGCCAGGAGATCATGGAACAGCATATACCAAGCGCTGAAAGAAAATGGATGCCAACGAAGAATCTTATATCCAGAAAAACTAAGCTTTAGATTAGATGATGAAATAAAACATTCCATGATAAACAAAACTTAAAAGAATTGACAACTCAAAACCCTACACTATAGAATGTCCTCAGCAAAATATTCCAAGAAGAGGATGAAAACCAAGGATGAAAATCAGCAGAGGGAAATATTACATTAAAAATCTAATCAGAGGAAAACCCAAGTCACATTAAATAAAAAAATAAACAAAAAAATGTCTGGGAATATAAATCATGTCTCAATAATAACCCTGAATGTTAATGGCCTAAACTCATCAATCAAAAGATATATACTAGCAGATTGAGTAAAAAAAAAAAAGACCCAATGATATGCTGCCTCCAAGAGAATCATCTCATAGGAGAAAACATCCACAGACTTAAGGTGAAGGGTTTGGAAAAATTATCCCACTGACATGGACTGCAGAAGCAAGCAGGGGTTTCCATCCTCCCATCAAATAAAGTAGAATTCAAGCTAAAGTCAATCAAAAGGTATAAAGAAGGAGACTACATATTTCTCAAAGGAATCATACACCAAGATTTGACAATTATAAAAATATATGCCCCAAACAATGTAACATCTATGTTCATCAAACAAACTCTTCTCAAGTTCACGAGTCAAATAGACCAAAACATAATAATTTTGGGTGACTTAAACACACCTCTTTTCCCACTGGATAGATATTCTGAACAAAAGCTGAACAAAGAAACTAGAGAACTCAATAATATAATCAATAACTTAGACTTAACTGACATATATAGAATATTTCAACCTGCATCAAGGGGATACACTCTCTTCTCAGCATCACATGGATCCTTCTCTAAAATAGACCATATACTATGCCAGAAAGCAACTATCAGCAAATATAAAAAAGTAGAAATACTACCCTGCATTCTATCAGATCATAGTGGAATGAAATTAGTAATCAATAAAATAAAAAATAAAAGCTACTCCAACAGCTGGAGACTAAATAATATGCTATCTAATGAACAATGGGTTGTAGAAGACATCAAGGAAGAGATTAAAAAATTTTTAGAGGTGAATGAGAACACAGATACAATATATCAAAATCTCTGGGACACTATGAAGGTAGTTCTAAGAGGAAAGTTCATTGCATGGAGTTCATTCCTTAAAAGAATAAGTCAACAAATAAATGACTTAACATACATCTCAAAGCCCTAGAAAAAAAGAACAAATCAACACCAAAAGCAGTAGAAGATAGGAATAATTAAAATCAGAGCTGTAAAAAAATAAATGAAATGGAAACAAAATAAATAATTGAGACAATTGACACAACAAAACAATTAGTTTTTTGAAAACAGAAATAAAATTTACAGACCCTTTGCCATGCTAACAAAGAGCAGAAGAGAGAAAACTCAAATTACTAACATATGTGATGCAAAAGGAAATATCACAACAGACACGATAGAAATACAGAAGGTAATTAGAAATTATTTTGAAAACTTGTACTCCAATAAAATAGAAAATATCAAAGCCATTGACAAATTTCTAGAATCATATGATTTGCTCAAATTGAATCAGGATGATATACACAATTTAAACAGATCAATTTCAAGCAACAAAATAGAAAACGCCATCAGAAGCCTACCAACCAAGAAACACCCAGGGCTGGATGGATACACAGCCAAGTTCTACAGAACCTTTAAAGAAGAAATAACCCCAATACTCTCCAATTAATCTCAGGAAATAGAAAAAGAGGCAGCACTTTCAAACTCATTCTATAAGGCCAATATCACCCTGATTCCAAAACCACACAAAGACACAGCAAAAAAAGAAAACTTCAGACCAATATCTCTAATTAACATAGATGCAAAAATTTTCAAGAAAATTCTGGCAAACCACATATAAAAATATTTCAAAAAAATAATGTACCATGATCAAGTTGGATTCATCCCAGGGATGCAAGTGTGGTTCAACATATGGAAATCAATAAATGTAATTCATCACATCAATATACTCAAAGATAAGAAGCATATGAACATCTCAATAGAAGTAGAAAAGGCATTTGACAAAATACAGCACCCCTTCAAGTTCAAAACACTAGAAATATTAGGGATAACAGAAACATATCGCAACACCATAAAAGTTATCTATGCTAAACCCCAGGCCAACATCATTCTATTTTTTTTATTGGTTATTCAAAACATTACAAAGATTGCAGAATCACATCGGTTACACATCCACATTTTTACATAATGCCCATAATAGTAACTGTTGTATTCTGCTACCTTTCCTATCCTCTACTATCCCCTCTCCCCTCCCTTCCTATCTTCTCTCTCTACCCCATCTATTGTAATTCATTTCTCTCCTTATTTTTTCCCATTCCCCTCACAACCTCTTATATGTAATTTTGTATAACAACGAGGGTCTCCTTCCATTTCCATGCAATTTCCCTTTTCTCTCCCTTTCTCTCCCACCTCATGACTCTGTTTAATGTTAATCTTTTCCTCCTGCTCTTCCTCCCTGCTCTGTTCTTAGTTGCTCTCATTATATCAAAGAAGACATTTGGCATTTGTTTTTTAGGGGTTGGCTAGCTTCACTTAGCATAATCTGCTTTAATGCCATCCATTTCCCTGCAAATTCCATGATTTTGTCATTTCTTAGTGCTGCGTAGTACTCCATTGGGTATAAATGCCACATTTTTTTTTTTATCCATTCATCTATTGAGGGGCATCAGGGTTGGTTCCACAGTCCAGCAATTGTGAATTGTGCTGCTATGAACATAGATGTGGCAGTATCCCTGTAGTATGCTCTTTTAAGGTCTTCAGGAAATAGTCCAAGAAGGGCAATAGCTGGGTCAAATGGTGGTTCCATTCCCAACTTTCCCAGGAATCTCCATACTGCTATCCATACTGGCCGCACCAATTTGCAGTCCCACCAGCAATGTACAAGAGTACCCTTTTCCCCACATCCTCACCAGCACTTGTTGTTGTTTGACTTCATAATGACTGCCAATCTTACTGGAAATGGAGAAAAATTGAAGGCATCTTCTCTAAAAACTGGAACAAGACAGGAATGAATGCCAATTCTACATAACATAGTTCTTGAAACCTTGGCCAGAGAAATAAGACAGAGGAAAAGAAATTAAAGGGATACACATAGGGAAAGAAAAGCTCAAATTAGCAGTATTTTCTGATGACATGATTCTATTGCTAGAAGACCCTAAAAGATACACCAGTAAACTTCTAGAACTAATAGATGAATTCAGCAAAGTAACAGGATATAGAATCAACACCTACAATCAAAGGCATTTCTGTATATGAGTGACAAATCATCAGAAAGGAAAACTACCCCATTTACAATAGCGTCAGATAAATAAATAAATAAATAAATAAATAAATAAATAACTTAGAAATCAACAAAAGAGGTGAAAGAACTTTACAATAAAATCTACAGAATCCTAAAGAAAGAAACCAAAGAAAGATCTACAATGAAGTGTAAAAAATGGAAAGATCTACATTGCTCTTGGATAGGTAGGATTAATATTACCAAAATGATCATACTTCCAAAAGCACTATACAGAATTAATGCAATTCCAATCAAAATCCCAATGGCATTCCTTGAAATATAAAATAAAGTCATAAAATTCATCTGGAAAAATAAGAGACCCAGAATAGCTAAAGCAATCTTTATCAGGAAGAGTGAAGCATGTGGCATCACTATACCAGAATTTAAACTATACTACAGAGCAATGGTTTAAAAAAAATGGTATTAGCACCAAAATAGACTCATAGACCTATGGTACAGAACAGAGACACAGAGACTCACCCACAAAATTACAATTATAAAAAGATGCCAAAAACATGAATTGAAGAATAGATAGCCTGTTTAACAGGTTCTGTTGGGAAAACCGGAAATCCATATGCAACAAAATGAAATTAAACCCATATCTCTCACCATGCACAAAACTTAACTCAAAATAGATCAATGACTTAGCAATACAACCAGAGACTCTGCATGTAATAGAAGAAAAAGTAGGCCCTAATCTCCATAGTGTGGGATTAGGCCCCATCTTCCTTAATAAGACTCCTTTGTCAAAGAATTAAAATAAAAAATCAATAAATGAGATGGATTCAAACTAAAAAGCTTCTCAGAAAAAAACAATCTGTGAGGTGAATAGAGAGCCTACATCTTAGAAACAATTTTTTATCCCTCACATATCAGATTGAGCACTAATCTCTAGGGTATACAAAAAACTCAAAAAACCAAACACCAAAAAATACAAAGAACCCAATCAATAAATGGGCCAAGGACCTGAACAGACACTTCTCAGAAGAGGATATATAACCAATCAACAAATATATGAAAAAAATGTTCAGCATTGCTGGCAATTACAGAAATGCAAATCAAAACTACTCTATGATTTCATCTCACTCCAGTCACCATGGCAGCTATTATGCATGCAAACAGTAAATGTTGACAAGGATGTGGGGAAAATAGTGCACTCATACACTGCTGGTGGGACTGGAAATTGGTGCAGCCAATATGGAAAGCAGTATGGAGATTCCTTGGAAAGCTGGGAATGAAACCACCATTTGACCCAGCTATCCCTCTTCTTGGTCTATACCCAAAGGACTTAAAAAAACAGCATACTACAGGGACACAGTCACATCAATGTTTATAGCAGCACAATTCACAATAGCTAAACTGGGGAGCCAACCTATATCTCCTTCAGTAGATGAATGGATTAAAAGAAATGTGGCATATAATCACAATGGAATTTTACTCAGGAATAAAAGAGAATAAAATCATGGCTTTTGCAGGTAAATGGATGGCATTGGAAAAGATAATGGTAAGTGAAGTTAGGCAATTTCAATAAAACAATTTTCAAGTGTTTTCTTTGATATAAGAAGCCTGATTCATAGTTGGGTAAGGACGGGGAACATGGGAGGAATAAACCAAAACAGGATGGGGTTAGAAATGATGGTGGAGTGTGATGGTCATCATTATGCAAAGTACATGTATGAAGACATGAATGGTGTGAATATATTTTGTATACAACCAGAGATATGAAAAATTGTGCTCTGTGTCATATGAATTATAGTGCATTCCACTGTCATATATAAATAAAAATTAATTAAAAAATGTTCCTATTTGTTTGAAAGGATACAAAAATGTACTGCTTATTTAAAAAGTAATTTAAAACACAATTTCTATTAGAACAATTAAGGTCAAAAAGGAAATATAGCCAAGTTCAGTGGCACATGTCTATAATCCCAGCTACCCATGGGACTGAGGGAGCAGGATTCAAAGTGCAAGGTCAGCCTTAGCAATTTAGCAAGACCTTTAGCAACTTAGCAAGAGTTTGTCCAAAAAAAAAAAAAAAAATCTGGGTCTGTCACTCAGTAGTAAATTATCCTTTGGTTCAAATCCCAGTACAAAAAAAAAAAAAAAAAAAAAAAAAAAAAAGAGAGATAATAAAAATTAACAATACCAGGTCTCTCTAGGGATGTGAAAAATCTAACTCTCATATGTGGTATAACACTTTGAAAAACATTTTGGTAATTTATTTGAAAGTTAAGCCTATGCCTATTGTATGATGTAAGTACTCATTCTGAAATATTCACTCTAAAGAAAAGAAAATGGACATTCTCCTAAAGACTTACACACATGATGACCCTTTCTAGTTGTTTCAAACTGTTAACAACCAAAATATCCATCAACAGATGAAGGGATAATCCATGAAAGTTTTGTAAAACAAAATACTACTTGTTTATTATATGAAAAAACTAATAATTCACCAAAATTGCTGAATTACTAGGTCATTACTCAGTTAAAAGAAACTCAAAACCAAATACATTACTATTACACTATTCCATTTATAAAAATTCAAAAATGTGGATGTTAGTTCATAATGACAGAAAGCACATAATTGGTTGATCATATTGTGGGGTAGAATAAAACATGGTAAAAACCTTAAAACATTTGGGAATAGCTGGGCAGAGTGGCCCATGTCTGTAATTCCAATAACTTCAGAAGTTGAGGCAGGAGAATTGCAAGTTCAAGATCAGCCTCAGCAACTTAATGAAATACTCTATCAAACTCAAATAGAAAATACTGGAGATGTAGCTCAGTGGTAAAACACCCTTAGGTCCCATACCCAGTTTAAAAAAAAAGAAAGGAAAAAAGAAAGAAAGGAAAAGAAAGAAAAAAAAAGGAACCACTATCTTGATTATCATGGTAGCTTCAGAAGTGTAAAATACCTCAAAATTTATTTAATTTGCAATTTAAATATATGCATAATTATACATAAAAAAGTTACAAAACCCCACTTCTTGCCCATTTTTCTTTTATAAAAGATTATAATCAAACTTAAAAATAATGGATTTAATATGATATTATAATATGATATAATATCATATTATAACCATTATAATCTAGCAATCTATATACCTTTAACACTATTTCTTATTTTCTAAAGAGACCATATGGAAGATGAAGTAAGATCACGTACTTTATATTTCTAATGGTTTCTTAAATGGTGTAGAGCATTCTCCATTCAATCACAGTTTAAGACAACCTTAAACTTAATGTTCTAGTACCTATCCAGATAATAGTTCAGTAAAATTTTATATAGGGAAATAAAATGCCAATCCATTTCAAACAATGACCATTGTGAAATGCTTAATTACTTTTTGATACACATATATCATTGTCCATTTGTTCTTAACTTCTTTGTAATGTGTATGGAAATATCACTATAGCATATCTTTAGCATCTATGCCAGAGAAAGTGACATTATATTATAGAAAAATCATTGGGCTTTCTCAGGCTCTAACTGCATTTGACGAGCCGTAAGATGAAAACACCTTATGTAGCATAATAAAGCTGGCCTAGTTACAGAGTGGCTCTAAAAGGAGATCCCTCTTACCTTTATTTACTTATTTACTGAATTGAATTTTTCTTCAGAGTTCATGGTGACTCTATTTAAACTCCTAAATATCAGGTTCTGTTCTGCTCTCAGTTACACTGACTGTAATACCCCATTTCCTCTCATGTCAACTAGCTCTTTTTCACTCTTGGAAAAAGTCAATAATCTGCCACAATATAAAGAATAGGTAACTTCTGCCTGGCTCATTCTATTTGACTTATTAAAATAATTTAAACTCTCCATACAGGATTGAACATATCCTAGACTGTTGGGGAACTATCTGAAGTGACACTTTTACTGTCTACATAAACTATTCAGGTGTAAAATTTTGTAGTAATAATAGGAACAGTGATGAAAATTGCTATAGTTTCAGTGATTTTCTTTTGATTTAAAATAACACAACAATGACAAAAAGCAGTCGTGAATCCTTGGGCTACTTAAAGTACCTTTGCCTTAGTTTCCTAAAATGAAACAGGGTAACAAAATATTGTGAAATGTGTTGATACACATAGCAAATCAGATTGAGTTAATAGATACACAGCACTAATAAGAGAATATTAATGAAAGAAGAGTCAATACATATCAGCAGACAGTGTTTATGCACTGTGTATATCCCCAAATAAAACTTTAGTATAAACTGCAATGATTATGTCTATTTTGATGTTGGATAATTACAAATACTATTGCTCATACTTTGAATCATGAGATTTTTCCCACTAAGAAGTCTTTACCATTATCAATAAATTTTTTTAAAAATTTTGTAGTAAGAATGATGATGGATGTAATAACAAAATGCTGGTGGAAATATAAATTGCTCCTACATATTAGTGGAGCACCATTGAATTTTGTAACAAAATGGCATGTGTATTCAGGTGTAAGCATGTGTGTGCATGCATCTGGATGTGTGCAAGTAAATAGACTGGGAGTTCTACAGATAATAACATTAGGAAAAAAATCATGCTTATAATAGTGAGAAACTAGAAGTATTAACATTTAAGATTATTTAGATATAACATGAAAATTTATTTGATGAAAGTATTCTTTAGTATGTTTTACAACTATATTTTACATACAGTTGTGATTTAGTAATAAATCTAAATAGATAATTTAAAAGATAAACAAAAACATTTTATTTGTCTAATTCTACTCCAAATACCAATGTAAAACTCTGATTCCATATCTGCAGTAAAAACAAAGACCCTGGAAGAGTTGATCCAACAGGGAAAAGCAGACAATTACACCACACCTTGGGAATATGTGTATGGAGTTTTCATAGGTTATCTGGTTCATAAGTACTGTAAGATTGAGACAATGAATGAAAGTGATAATATTTATTTTGTTTATCTATTCCCCTTCCACAAAAAAAGACAAAGCCACAATTTAGGTAGCTATATAAAATTTCAGGTTTAAATATTTTAAATGAGAGAATACCTGACTTCTTTCAGTGCAGATATTGATTCTCTCACAAATGGCTTCAAATGCCCTTAGCAGATGCATCAACATAAATGTTCAAGCCCCAAAGCCTTATGGTGGACAAGTATAATATCACATTCTCATTTTCTTTCCATCCCCATCCATCAAGAATGGGAAAAAACATCAAAAAAATTGGTTCTCATTCCACAGAGAAACAGTTTAGCTATTATTTTATGGCAAAGCTTCTATGAAGATACCTCAGCCAAATAAAAATATAAATATTCTGGAGCTGGGAAAAAAATTCCATGACTTAGTACAATCTTGTGCTTTTTATGGTTGGATCAACAGTGTCTGGGTCTTTATTTGCATTGCAGAGATGAAATCAGACATTCATATTGGTCTTTGGAGTAGACTAAGGCAAATAAAATGTTGACTTTTGTTTAGTTTTTAATTTGCAAATAAAATGTTTACTTTTGTTTAGTTTTTAATTTATCTATTTAGACCTTTTATTACTAAATTTCAAACAAATACAAAAAGTAGAGGAAACAGTGTTAGTACACAGCTGTATGCCAATCACTCAGCTCCATCATTTAGATATTCTGGGCCAATCTTGTTTAAGGGATATTCTCTCACTCTGTCATGCACCTCCTATAGAATACTTTGAAGCAGATACTAGATGTTAAAATTAGCCTGCATATAAATATTTCAGTTTGTTGTATAAGGATCTCTTCCTCTCCCATCCCCAAGACATCCACAATATCCTTATCATATGGTGTTTTCTTTTTCATTGGCTTTTTTTTTTTTTTTTTTGTACCAAAGTTTGAAACCAAGGGCATTTAACCACTGAGCCACATCCCCAGCACTTTTTTTTTTTAATAAATGAGTGCAGGCATTTATTATTTTGATTTTTGTACTCAGTTACTCTATTTTTTTAAAGATGGGGGGGAGAGAGAGAGAGAGAGAGAGAGAGAGAATTTTTAATATTTATTTTTTAGTTTTTGGCGGACACAACATCTTTGTTGGTATGTGGTGCTGAGGATCGAACCCGGGCCGCACGCATGCCAGGCGAGCGTGCTACTGCTTGAGCCACATCCCCAGCCCCCCAGCACTTTTTTATATTTCATTTAGAGACAGGTTCTCACTGAGTTGCTTAGGGCTTCACTGAGTTGCTGAGGCCAGCTTTGAACTTGTAATCCTTCTGCTTCAGCTTCTGGAGACCCTGGAATTATAGGCATGCACCACTGCACCAAGCTATTTTGTGTTGTCTCTTAAGGGACTACCACTAATGGTACAATGTTGAGCATTTCATCCAGTAGAATCTAGTATTTTTCTGCATGTGGTGTGTTTTAATGCTCCAACTAATAAACACAGTGTATATTATCCTACTACAGACTTCAAAAAGAGGTTAACTGGGAAATAATGAACTTGATGTGGGTAATGACTTCACGAATTAAGTTTATTGAAGCCATTATCCATATCTCCCAACATGCCCACTGCTAGTGGTGAAGAACAATATCTAAAGATACATTATTTATTATAAAGCTCAATAGTTGACTGGTCACTCATTTGACCAACCAACCAAGGAACAACAACAACAACAACAAAAAACTCTTCAATAATCTGTAGTTGCTTGGTGGAAGAAATGTAAATTTCTTGTGAATAACCAAAAATTTTCTTTGATTTGTCTGTAAAGTGATTTCCTATAATTTAAAAAATGAAAGTTGATCATTTTAATTGTTATTAGACTTTACTATTTACCTTCAGTTTTCAGTTCTGGTGCTGTCCCTGATTTCTTCCCAAACTCCAACATACATGTGTTTAAGTAAAAGGACATGTTACTATCTGACAGCTCCAGCAGTGTTTAATGTAAGTACTGGACACTAAATAGACACTAGTTAAATATTTGCTGAACAAATGGTATAATGCCTTATTGAATAAAGCATTGTCTCTCTGTAAATGGCATATGTTTACCTGCACCATCATTTCACTATTCTATTTTAAAGCAGCACTGAAATATGTTTGGGGAATAGGATTTCCAGATGCTGCTTCTCTGCTTGGGAATATGAAAACGTATCACAATTCACTGCACCAGAACTATTTTCATTTAGGACAGTTTTCTCAAAGGGACTACAAAGCAAGGACCATTTATCTTTATCATATAGGGCTATTTTTTTAATTTAAAGTCCAAGAATTAGGTTCATGATTTCTAATGGGAAAAAACAGTACTCACTTTGAGATGCCTTTTTGGTATGTTATATTTTATAACAACAAACCAACTTTACAATCTTAGTTGGTCTCACTGATTTTGTATTCCATTTAAAAAATGAGTTATCTTTCATTTTATAAAGTTGTCATTTTTAAAATCCATTTTAAACTCAGTGCTATGGATATGAAAATATCCGAATCATATATTATTAATAAATATTTCTTGTGAAAATTAATATTTCACAGTTTATATCTTCATTTATAATTAAAGAGCACACTTCATTATATTAATGACAGAGGACAAACATGCTTTCAGTTAGTTGCAAGATGATGAATTATGGTACAGCAGAGTTGCTATACTTTCCTTTTACTAGCTTTAATTAAGAAAAAAATCAGATAATTAGGGAACTCATTTGTAAGCAAGATAATTTAGAAATAATTTAACACATAAAAATCATTTAAAAGGAACAAAACTATTATAAATAATGTTAAGTAATTCTCATTACTACAGAATTATCAGGGTGCTAACTTTATGAATTCTATCCAATGCTTGTGTTTAATAGGAAGATGGTTCGTCACTTTCCTGGTGAACCTTTTCTAATGCCAAGAACTTGAAAAAAAAAAACCCTGCCTTTTCTAAATTGAGGTTTGACATATGATGAATATGATGAAATAGATACTTTAATACTCTAAGAAGACTGGGTCCTTTCCCTAGAGCTGATCACGTGGGATTGGACCTCAGGATCAGCTACTCGGTTCAGACTTTTTAAAAATAAAGGAAAACAGGAAAGTTAAAGGTAACAGGTGTTCAAGATACTGATGTTTCAGGGCATAAATACTAAATGTCAAGCAGTTCTACCATTTGTAGCAAGTATAGATAACTAAGGGATATAAATGAGACCAAAGCTGGGTGAAGTTGAATGTCCCCTGAATTGCTCTTTGAGGAGCAGTGGTTTAATCAAGAAAACACAGGCTTTTAATAACCTATAGGAATACATTGTATTTCTTTCTTTCTGTTTTTGATTCCCAGATGGATAGTCCTAAGTATAATCTTGCTGGTATCATTCTTGGATGAAGCAAGTCTAAAAGTGTGATATGTCAAGCCCAGGAACAGGGCTGTACATTGAGTTTTGTAATCTGAATTATGACTCAGGAAATCCAACAGGATGACTTTTTTCTTAGGGGATTTATTTATTAGAACTCTCAACTATTGCTGATGTGTAAGCCAATGAGATTCACAAAATGCCTACACAAGGAAAGGGGGGGTTCTTATAGTAGGAAATTTATTTGAATCTATTTAGAGTTCAGCAGCAGAAAATTGACCCACCCATGCACTATTTGCAAAGGCTCCTCATTACCCCAGGATTATAAGGGTACAGATTAAATCAGAAGAAGACAGACCCTCCAGTTAATGTGGCAGGGGCAGTATTGTGGAGCATGCATGAAAACTAGCCTGAAAAAACACAATTCTAGGAATAAAGGACAGGTTCTCAAAGAGAAGATCTCAGTCAGGTGTGGTGTTTTCTCAGCAACTGAACCACAAAGACCTTCATTCCTAAGAGATGGGCATTCCAGAAGAAAACAGTCATTATTAGGGCATATGACACTGTCTATCCAGGAGAGAAGCAGGTAAGAAATAATTAGGGACATAGCACCTTACTAACAGTTGCTTCTTAATTGGGCCTCAATCCTCAGTCATTATTAGGGCATATGACACTGTCTGTCCAGGAGAGAAGCAGGTAAGAAATAATTAGGGACATAGGGATCCTACTAACAGCTGCTTCTTAATTGGGCCTCAATCCTTGTACACCAAGAGGTTTTCCAAAGATTGCTAGGGAGATTATCCTAAAATAACATGGGTAATTTTTCTTAAATCAGCAATGTTAGTAGGTGACCCATACAACGTTAAAATCCAGCAGTCACATAGTCTTCTTTCAAAGTTGAGACTTTTTAGTATTCTGATTTCTCAACATGTTCATTTTATAGTATTATATTCTTTGCAAAGAGATTTTAGTATGCTCTTTTCTTCAATAGGGAGACACTGTATAAGTAAGCAAAATCACTTTAACATGTCAATTTTAAAGATGAAGAAAATTTAGGCAGGCTAAAATAAATGGTTATGTTATGAAATTACATAAATTAATTTACAACCTGCCTAAGGTGACTTAGAGAATGACTTTCAAAACAATAGTTCAAAATTTATGGCTTCTGACATCTCACTTCCCTGTGTTTATTTGACATGAAGTTTAGAACACTTTTTTTAAAAAAAGATTTCAAGCAAATATCTTAGATTTTGAGACAAAAAGACAAAACTTAATATAATGCACATATGTATGGAATCACCTAAAATATAATCATTTCCAAACATAATAATATCTTTCATTGTATGAATCATACAAATATATGCAGAAGGTCAGATCTAAACCATGAGCTGTAATTTGATAACCCTTGAGTAGCAAATGCTGAATTAGAACTTAGTGTATATCTTTTATTAACTTCTGATTTTTTAAAAAAGAAACTCAAATAAGTCTTGATTTCTTATGTGTACATAAGAAATTATGTGTTATGGTAGAATTTATAAAATTTTGTATCCATAATGCATATGTGTGTGTGTGAGATATGTATATATACATACAAATACATAATCATTCTCTCACACACACAAAAATGTTGACTGGAGGTAAAATACATATGTCAGCACTTTTTTCTCCAGAGTAACAATTGTGGATTGACATAATGCCATAGTACGTCTTGTAGCATTCCCAAAACAAAGCAATGGCTTCAGATATGTGAAATTATGGTTGTTTACTCAATTTGTGATTTTCCTGATAAAGTTTTATGAGATTTTATTTTATACATATGTTTAGAATGATGTATAAAATAACTACATAATTATAGACATTAAAACATTTTTCCCCTCCTCAGGAAACAAGTAAACTTTGAGAAAATATTTTTTACTCAAACATAAATAAATAGGAAACCTGTCACTTTGTGTTCCTTGTTTTATAGGCTTTTATAATTTCCATGAATAAAGGACAAATTGAAGGCAATGACAGCAGTTGTTGGTAATACAAATGAAATGACAATTAGCAATCACTAAAATTATTATGGCTTTGCCATAAGCTTTTCATATTTTTCATCTCTAGTTTTAAGAAATAGAGCTTTTTTAAAAGAAAAGTTATTTGAACTGTTTTGAAGATAAATAGATAACTTTTTATTTTTATTTTTATTTGTACTCTTAGAAATTGCCTAGGGGAAATGAAGTGTCCAATTGTCATGCTCTGGTATGATGTATGAATTGGAGTACAGGGAAGCCCTTAAGGAAGACTTGAAATCAGGGTGTACACAAAATATATGAAATTCACTATCAGAATGAAGCAAATCACAAACTTTTGGCAATTTCAAGTGCCTTCCTACATCAGAGTGTGTTCTAAGTCAATCTCCGTATAGAAAATATAGAATGTTTGTCAACTTTTCCTTACTGTGATTAAATATCTGATAATAAATAAATAAATAAATGTATTAGAGAAGTAAACATTTATTTTTTGTCATAGTTTCACTGATTTCAGTCCATAATCACTTGGATATTGCTATAGCCTGAAGGTGAGGCAGAATATCATGGCTAAGATGGTGTGGCAAAACAAAGAAGTTCACCTCATGGTGACCAAGAAGCAGACAGACAGCAAAGAAGAGACAAGGGACAAGATATATTCTCCCATGGCATGCCTCGAATGAGTCACTTCCTCCATCTAGATTTCATTTTTTCCAGTTTTCAGACTTCCAAATAATGCCATCAAACTACTCATTTATCAGTGCCTTAATCTATTGATAAGGTCACAACCCTCTTGATCCATTTACTCCCCAGAAGCTCCTTCTCTGAGCATTGCTACATTGGGGACAGAGTCTTCAATGAGAGACATTCCAGTTCCAAACCACACCACAGCATTGAAGAGAAAAAAAAATATTCAAGACTGTATACATTGCTTTTCACCTGGAAACATTTTACTAACCCAAAACCAGTTCTGATTAATTACAGGGTCATAAGGAACTTATTGCAATGTTAAAGTTTTAGAATATGTAGAGATTTTGTATTTGTGCTATTGATTACTACCTATTTTTCATCTAGTGAAGCATATGAGCAAATGACTATTCCTGATTGTGCTAGTTGGGTCCTCATCAAGGCCATCTGGGAGTTGCACACCATTTCCTGGTGCATATGACAATTTAATATACTAATCAATTGAGAAACTTCATTGGAAAAGGCAAGAGCTAGTTTTGATAGGGTGTGATACAATGATGCATTACCAAGACAGAAAAATGTTGGCTGTTTAAAATAAAAGTATTCATAGCATTTTATTCTTATGAGAACTTGGCTAGGATAAAGTCCCCAGCCATATAATTAAACATCAGTCTAGGTGTTGTTGTGAAAGATGTGATTACTAGGATTTAAGTAAATAGGTTGTTCTAGAAAATGTGAGTTGGCTTAACTCAATCTGTAGTAAGTCTTAAAGAGTAAAACTGAGAGTTTACTAAAAACAGAGAGATTCTTCTATGGATAGCAGAGTTAGCAGCGCTGTACTTGTTCTTTCTGAGGCCTATGCTTCAAATGATGGACTTGCCTGGCCAGGCCCCTCTCTTCCTTAAGCCAATTCCTAAAGAGATATGAATCTCTTCATATATATTCCAGTTAGTTTTTCTTTTCCTCTAATATAGACCCACCTGATTCTCCAAGCCTTTCATTTGATTAAAGATTCAAAAACTTCCTGTAAAATCCCCTAAGGAAAGTGAATGATTCATAATATTATCAACAAATACATAATGGATGGCCAACAACAACAACAAAAACAATAGAAATAACAACTGTAGAAGCAAAAAAATAAACACATGGGGATCCAGAGTCAAACATGAAACCGAATAGGGAATAGCAGCCTCAAACGTAGAATGCCAATTAGCTTCAGTTTAATTTTTATTATGTGTCAAATTATGCAATGTAGATTAATATAGATTAATCAGATTAATCAGAGCTAAGGAAATGTGGATAATATAGAAAGGCTTCCCAATTGCCCTACAGTGTATTTTAAAGGAATTAGATAGATGTGGAGTGCTGTTGTCCAGGAGTCTAGACCTTCTCTAATTTTCCCTGATCCCAATTTCTTGAATGGTCTACTGTAATGGAAGAGGCAAAATATTTGTAACTATGTGGGGGAGTCATCTGCTTTCTGAGAGATCCAATGGTTAAAAAATCAGATGAATCAGTTTATGTAGATGAATGAGGTCCCACGTAAACTGCCTTTTCAAATTAGAAACACAATAATGGTTGAATTCTGTACATGTAGAAAATTATTTGGTCAAGGAATTATTTTGTTTGATTTTCAAGGCTTTCTCCAATACACTTTAAGGTTGATTAATTTTCAAATTATTCAAAGTGGGAACTTTGAAGAGCAGCTACTTCTGAAACCTCAGCTAGTATAATTTAGAGCCTTTGAGAACATTCCCTTGAGTGAGAAGCAGGCCATCTCAGTGCAACAACACTTTTATACAATTATTTGTAATATATTCTCTTTATTATGTTCAAAACACTGGAAACTTCAAAGATACAGAGAAAAAAAAATGCTATGGGAAGTTGATGAATCTTTAGCTCCCTGATTGCCCATAGTCTCTTCCCATCCTTAACAAGTGGCCACAATGGCCCTGTTAGTCCCCATTCCCAGAGAAATGAAAATCATGATTGTCATTAGACAACACTGTAATTCCTTCACATATCACCCTTGATTATTTCTTCCTTGGTGAAGTGAACCATTCTTGATCATGTTATCTCTGGATGGAATTCAAGGTCATCACTATTCTATATCTACCACATTTTTCAGGTAGTGTAAAATTATTTGCTATTCAATAACAGCAAACGTGGGACAAGTGATTTCACTTTCAAAACCTCAGTTTTAACATTTGTGAAATATGGTATGGCAGTGTCTATATTTGGAATATTTATAAAGATAAAATGAATACTAAAAATTTAGGGGAGTGCTATTAAATCATAATTAATTAACTTACACCAGCTTACTACTTTAATGGTGAGTTGGCCCCAAGGACCTATATATGTAGAGAATCCCAATCTTGCTGGTGTGCAAGTAGATAGTACTCTAACCTAAGAAGATAGCTGTGCAGATAAGCAACAGAGGCCTTAGCCAATATCTACATCCAAACCACTGCAGGTTAACAAGCTATACTTAAATAAGGCAATGCCAAACTAAATAAATCATAATTTATTATCTTTCTGATTATAAAAGGAGCTAATTCCATTGTAAGACAAGCTTTCTGAATGATGTGTTGTCAGAAATGTTGCTGGGTGCTAGAGACTTTTCCTTGTGCAAATAATCTTCAAATAAGCTTTTTCCAAAAAAAAAAATAATATTGTGAACACTTCTTAATACTGGTACCTGCTACTATTATTCATACTAATATAACTTTAATAATTCATAGTCATGAAGTAATAGATGCAAGTATAAAAGTATTTGAAAAATTTGGTCAAAGATCACTACATATGTTCTTCTACCAAAATTTCAGACAGTTTTCCTTTTTATGTAATGATGAAATGAAGTTTTGAAAAATGTTAAAATTGCTAATTAAATTAAATTGCTAATTAATATGTAAATAAGTCAATGAATAAGTGTACTCAATTTTTTTAAAAAAAGAATTAATCATTCATTTTTCACTTTCTTGGTGGAAAAAATAAACACAGCTCAATATCTTGTAGTATATATTTTTATCATGTGTTTGAGGAATTCTATTCTACTCTCATTAATGAAAGCATAAGCATGATTCTAATTAGCCTGACTGTGCCCTGGAAATGCATAAATCCCTTCAACAGAAATGAGAAATGAAGTCTGGTCACCACCTTGAAATGCCAAATATATTATATTCTTAGAAAAAATATTTTTTCTTCTAATTAAAGCTATAACTTCTATAATAAAAATAATAAATGATATAAGATAATCAAGAAATGTTTTACTTCATTATATAAAGTCTTATTTCAATAGATACATTAAAAGAATAATTTTATATTTCCTTAGAAGTTACAATTTAAGTTTTCCAAAATTAAAATATGGTAATTATGGGGCTTAGGATGTGGCTCAAGTGTAGCGCGCTCGCCTGGCATGCGCAGGGTTCTGGGTTCGATCCTCAGCACCTACCACATAAAAATAAAACAAAGATGTTGTGTCCACTGAAAACTAAAAAATAAATATTAAAAAAGTCTCTCTCTCTCTCTCTCTCTCTCTCTCTCGAAAAATATGGTAATTATTCAACTTATTAGATATCCTGTGTCCAGCATATTATATCTCCAACCCAAATCATGAGTATTTTGAAGAATTACACAGTACCAAATTTGTAGCATCAATTATTTCAATACCAATACTTATGGTTCTGCAGGACTTCAAATTCTTGCTCTTCTTTTGGTGTATTCCACATTAAGTTAATGAACTTTTCAGAGTGTGATTGCAATTTGTCTCCCAAACAAAATTAATTTTGGCACCTTCCATTCTTATTCTTTGGACTGGAGATGGATACTTATACCCATTCTATTTTATCATCTTGTTCCATAATTTCTAGGATCAAGCATAGATGCTATTTACTTATTTTTTTTCTTTCTCATAAACATTGCTATTCATCATGTCTAACATAAGATTTGGCTTTCTTCAGTAGATGCTGAAAGAACCTAAAAGTAAATTTAAATCATGGAAATTATATAAATATTTTAGAAAGATCAATATCTTAAAATGACAATTATTCAGTTATTTGTTTTGCAATAACATTCATAGCAATAAAGAAACTCAATGCACTTCAATCCTTTTGTAAGCTGTGTTTTATTTATTTATTTATCTATTTATTTATTTATTTATTAAGATTTCTCAACATTTCAAGCCCATGTCTGAAATGTGTGTCCTTGTAGTGGTTTTGCCTTCTCTACCACCTGCAGTTTATTCTGAATTCCACATACCCTTTGTATTGTAGTCTGTTAGTGTTGTAAATCCTGCCACAGGTTTAATGTCAGGATGCCTGACCTCTTAGGACTCTCACATATATCCATGCTTATACATTACTTCAAATAATAAAGTAAAAATTTGCAAATTTTTAACCTTAGCAAGAAACATTTTAAAGGTTAGTAATAAATTATTGATATGTGGAAGTGGGACTTTGCTTCTATAAAGACATATCAGTTTAGAAAATAAAGATAGGACAATTATATGGAAATTAAAAAACAGTGTTCAAAGCTCAAAAGCATATGGATTTTTTTGGACAAGGACTTGAATTTAAAAAAAAAGTTTATGTAGACAACACTAGTTCTACATGAATGAATGGTCATGTTCAAGCACGTGCACACACACACACACACAATGAGGTTAAGTGCCTCTACATTTTTGTTCTCTTGCATGACAAATCCAAGAGGAAAATCATTGAGAGAATAACAGAGGAACCTCATTTTTGGTTACCATTTTGTTGCCATACATTAAATAAAAAAGTTTACTTTTCAATCTCCTTAGTATTGCACAAGAATTAGGGAGAACAGCCCTCTTATACCATCACCACAGCTATTTACAAGAATATAGCTTTGTGCAAAACTAGATTTTATTCTTATTTTTCAACAAATTGTTACTGTCAAAATTAGAATACTGAAATTTTGTAGTATTTTGAATGAGTCATGGAAGGAGACTGTCCAAGGCATTTGTGAACTGCCTTTACTTCCTTTTATTTGTTGTAAGAAATGGATTTAAGGTTTGTTATCTTTACTTCAATTTATGAATAATAAAAATGCACAAATAACATGTAGTAAAACACCCTGAAAAAAGTTAGATTAGGGTGTTTCTTTTTACTGTTTTTAAATAATGCCATGTGTTTATCACTTCAGTTGCAATGTGGGCAGTATATAGAAAAAAATATGATTACATTCTCTAAATTCCAATCAAAACAATTTTGTTATACTAGGCAGAAATATAGATATATGCAGAAACTATTTTATGATAATCCATAAATTGTAATCATTAGTTTCTCTTTATATTTCATTTTAATGTATATTTATACTTATCAGCATGAAAAATTATCTCAAAATTAACAATAAAGGAGGAAATTCCCACTCTACAATATTCATTACAGCTGGTAGATTAGGCTGAAAATTTGGAAAGGGAACAACATCTATTAGCTCAAATTGTACCAACCTCTGTGGGGTGAGATATTATTAAACACAGATTATAGAGAATTTATGAAGAATAACTATGGTTTTCTTAATTATTTTAATGATTATTTCTTTCTTTTTAATTTAATGGGTATTCAACAAACTGTTCATTAGAGGATTATATGTTTAATATTACTAATGAAATTAAATGAAAAAGATATATAGTACCATTAAAGTACCATCTAAGAAAAATACAACTGCTAAAATAACTCTGCTTAGTAGGTACCAAGAGATACATATGAAAGTCATATTTCATGTGGTAATTCTTCTACTGGAAACTATTAAAATATGAGGCATATTTATCCCTTACTCTTTGTAGAGGCATAAACTCAAAGTTTTCTCTTTTTACACTTTATGAGATATTTTAAGCAACTCCTAAACAAACAAAATAGAAAAATTTCAAAAGCTTTAGAAACTTTGCCTTATACAAGTATAAAAACAAAACTCTTGCTTTATCTACTCAATTGCACTGACAAAATCAACCATCATAAATGGATTAGCTATCTATATATAAATAATTGCTAAATTGTATGAATTCAGGGGGGCATAAATTTACATTGCACATAAAGAAACATGAATGCTCATTAGAGAAGGATTAGCATAAATAAAAATATAACTATTTCAGAAGGCATTTTTATAGATTCCCTAAACTATTAACAAAACACTTATGTTTTATTTTATCCCTTTACAATAATCTGTGTTAGGGATTTACATTCTTAATGATCACAGATACATCCTAAGTTCATTGCATTTTATATCTAAGTTACTGTGAAATAACTTGTTGTGAACAATGATTTTGTTATATATTTTCAATTTTTAAAAAATATAAAACTTTCATAAATTTTATTTTAATTTCCTAAAGATGTATGCAGCAATAATATTTTTTAAATTGCTTTGAAATATCTTTGGACATCTTTGAAATGCAACTTGAGTTATAAAATTATGATTTTGTATTATAAATTATTTCACAGAAATAACAGGTAAAATTTAACACTTATAATTCTAAACATTCTAAAAATTTAAATGATAGAAACTATACAGTGAATGAAATATAAATGCTCTAATTTCTATTAATATTTGCCTAATTAGCTGAGAACTGCTGCAGCTAGCAGAGACCTTTGGGAGTACATCAACAATGCCAAACCATGGTTACTGAGAAAACATTAACAATTTTTTAACAGCTGACTATTCAGATAGTTTAATGAAATTGTTCTGAAGTGCTTTTACATTGGAAACTTGTGCTAGAAATTGTTATTATAATTTTTAGATGATCCAACCAGTATAAAAAGAAAATACTTTAACTTCTTAAAGGAGAAGAAAGCTGTATGCATGATCTCCCTACCTCCCCACTCTCATGGCTAACAATTATGTTGTTACTTCAAATATATACTTACTGAAATTTGTGATATAAGAAATACCAAGTTCATTCTTTTGCGGGCTATTTTATATGAGTCATAGGGACCTCAGGGCATGGCTAAAAGGAAAATTCACTCCTGTCAAGTCACAAATGTTTCAAGCAAACCCTGACTTCTTAGCTTCTATTTTGTCCAGTAAACTGGAAGCATCCTCTCAAGCCCACAGTTTACTAATAAAAATGTCATCGGTAAGTCAATGTTACTGCTTTTTTACTGTTTGATATAAAAATAAAACAATATTAATGTGAGTGATCAAACACCAAATGTCATTTCTTCAGAGTCAGAATCGTGTTTTATAGAGACTCTCCTAAGGTACAGTATTTTTTGAACAAGAGGAACAGCAACATTTTATCAGTGTCATAGCTATATTTTTATAGTGAATGATATAAAGTTGGACAAGGAAAACTAGATAAGGCCTATAAATTCCAAGACAACGCACAAAAATGTGACTCATGTTTTACAGAAGTTTAGTTGAAACTCAATGGGTTCACAGTATTTAGTCTCATAATCATAGCAAACTTTGACATGCACCCCAAGTGATCAGATTCCTTACACTAAAATAATTGTCAATCCATAATCCCAACATTCTCATTATGTTTTTTTGTTTGTTTGTTGGTTGTTTGGTTGGTTGGTTTGCTTTTGTTTTTTGATACCAGATATTAAATCTGGGGTGCTTAACCACTAAAGCCACATCCCCAGCCTTTCCCCCTCTTTTTAAAATTTTATCAGACCCTGTCTCACTGAGTTGTGAGGCTGGCTTTGAACTCATGATCCTGCTGCCTCATCCTGCTAAGCCCCTAGGATTACAGGTATATGCCAAAGCACTGGGCACATTCTCATTTATTAATAAATGTAGATGATTGATTTGAATTAGTTTATACAAAGCAATTTCCCTTCTCTATACTTTTAAAATCTAATATGGAATAATGAAAGTGAAGAAAGAAAAAATATTATGACAATGGTCTGTTTCTTTCCTTCGTAAAAAAACTTATCTTGTAGGTTATTAAGTTCATTTGACTATAAAAGTATTTTAACTATCACTTTTAGTATATTTAATTACCTTAATTGATACCATGTAGTGAACATGAGACAACAATAGAAGAAAACTTATGTATGCAAATTAAGCTATATTTATAGTGTCTTAGATTCTTTTTCTTCTTCTTCTTCTTCTTCTTCTTCTTTTTTTTTTGGTACTGGGCATTGAATCCATGGCCTGTACAGCTTGGCAAGTGACCTACCATTGAGCTACATCCCTGTAGCTGAGACCTGTCCATATGTCAATGTATTTATCTTTATACCTATTTTTTTTTCTTTACTTCTCTAAGAAAAACAATAAACTCAGGTGCTATAAAACAAATAGACAAAAATGGAAAATAATAAAAATATAAGTAATGATTTAAAATATATATTCTACATTGGAAAGATAAAATGTTATTTTTATTATAAAGATGTGTACATGCAAACCTATAAAATACATCCATAACCCCTCCTGCAAAACAATAAAAACCTGAGATGTACACAGATAATATAGCATGAAGAAGGAGACACATTCAGAATGACTTAAAAGCATATGAAATAATATTTGATCATTCTAGAGAAATAATATATCATTATTTTTACATAACTAAATTTTAGATCATCATCTTGTATATATATGTTTATATAATTTAATGTATATGCTAAAACTTAAAGTGTCTTTTGAAAATCTTTGTGGAGTAAAAAATTTATGTATATGATTTATGTGTAATGTATGTATAAATTTAAATACCATATATATTATTTAAAAATATATCTATACAATAGAGAATGTCATGTGATAATTAGTATATGAGGTAAACAGGAACAGATTGGCATCTTCAATTAAAACAACAAATTATTTTATATATATATAATATTACTTCAAATATTATAAATATTTGTCCCTTAGTAAACAATAAGGTTATTTTTTTAAATTAGAATCATATTAAAGTAAATGATATCAGGTCTAAAGAATGAATTGGAGTAATATAAAAGAAAAAAGAATAAAATAAACAAAAAGTTATGGTACACATTAATTTTGAAGACATTTAAAAAATGACAATAATCTGATTTTTCAAAATTTTCACCAAAATTGTTTCCCATTTTGACTTAAGGTTGTGTTTTAGTCTGAAGTTTTGTGACCCTGAAATTTCATATGTTGAATTCTTAACCCTGAAGGTGATGATATTTAGGTGTGGGGACTGGAATTAGTTTTCTTCTAAAAGATGCCCCAGAGAACTGCCACCACTTTCCACCTCAGGAGATTGCAATGAGAAACTGAAATGTGGTTTGGTTCATCTACACTACAAGTACTATGACTTGTTTATAAATAACAGTGTAGGTATTCTGGACACAGCAAAAATTTCCTCCCACGTTATTGCTATTATTATTTCCAAATGCTTGACCTTCTTTTCTCACTGGCATGTTTCATATATTTACCTCTAATTGAACTAAACATAACAGAAAATGAAGGCACAAAGCCAGCATCCTTCTCAGCTGCTTCTGAGATATGAGCCCTCAGCAGATACCGAAGTGCCTTAACTGATCTTGCCAGCCTCTATAACATATATAAAGATGTATGCCGTTATACACTATGCATTTGATGGTATTTTTGTTACAGCATCTTGAACTAAGATGGTTTTTCCTGTGAAAACTGAATATGAAACATTTTATAAAATATGATATTGATGGGGTATATATAAATGTTAAAGAAAAGTGATGATGATTGTACATTGAGCAGGTCATATTGTACTCATATTGTGACAAGTTATAGTCATAAGATAAACTGAAGCCATGGTTTCAATACAGAAAATCTTAACTGGATTCTAATACACTCTTCTTTATGTGGTGGCAAATGGCCTATTACATTGCTCTTCTTAATTCTTGTACTTGTGAGTGTAGGTAAACCGTAGACAGCAAAAATTACCTACAAGTTATTGCTAATATGATTTCCAAGCGATTGACCTTCTCTTTTCCCTGGCATGTTTTGTATATTTGAATCTAATTGAACTAAACATAACAGAAAATTCAGGCACAGAGCCAGCATCCTCCTTGATTGACCCTGTTCTGAATGCCAACTCCTGAAGGAGCTTCAAGAGCAGACCAACTTCGCTCGGCAGTGTTTAAAATACATCCTGCTCCTAAAGCAACACAAGAAACCATAAACCTGCTACAGCTGGGAAGAACTTCTCTGAGGTTACATGTGTTTAATAGGAGGCAAACCTTATAATTTGTCGTGTGTATGGCTTTTCCTCATGAAATGTGTACAAAACACTGAGTTTTTCAGGTAGAAGCAGCTGGGATACTTGTAAAACAATCTATCTTTTTTTCAAGGCTTGAAATGATAATAATTGAAGTGGATAATAAACAATCTTGGGTGTCTTAGAGAGCATTCAAACAATTCTAAGTGTCAACAGATTATGGGAAGATTATGAGAAGGGAAATAGCAGCACTGGGAAGGTTTTTCCTTGCTTATAGGAAGACTTTTGCAAATTTAAAAGAGTCAAAATGGCCACAATGAGGCCATGTTTGCCAGGAGAAATCCAGGAACTAGAAATTGAATCCAAAATTTAAAAAAATACAATAAGAAGAGCCTTATTGCATATATTTTCACTCAGTCACACGTTTAGGGTGAACTTTGAGATGAGCAGTAGAGCTTTTGAGTAAGCACCACAAACTTTGTAACCTTAGATATCAGGTATTGTTAAATCTTTAAGGTTCTAAAGAAGACACAAAAAAGTTTCTTCTCAAAATGATTATATCTTACATTTGGATGGTAGGGAAAGAAAAATATTTTCCCAAGGATTATGTTCAGAAAATGTTATTCAGGGAAAGAGTAAACAACATGAAAGAATGCCTGACCACAAATATAGTGATTTTGTATCAAATAGTTGGGCCTTAAGAAAGACTTACATTAATTACATTAAAAAATGAGTAAAATTGTTGGCTTCTCCTTAGGCTGATGACAGCATAGTCCATAGATGCACCCATATTTATAGAAAAAAAGAGAAATGACTTCGTTCTACAGCTTACCCTCTATCATTTTTTTTTAGTGGTCAATGGACTTTTATTTTATTTATTTATATGTAGTGCTAGAATTAAACTCAGAGCCTCCCACATGCTAGGCAAGTGTTCTACCACTCAGCCACAAACCCAGCCCTTAACCTCTGTCTTTGTAGCATTGATACTTTCCCCTAAAAATTCCAAGGGAATTCCCTCATAGCATAGTCAACAAGAATCAGGCACAGCCCATCTGAAATGTGTTACTCTTTAGGAAATAGGATTATTAAATAAATTTATTGTAGAGATATGTATTGATAAGCATCCACTGAGGCACAAAGCACTGTGAAGAAGAATATTGAGCAACTGGAATTCTATGAAAGGAAGGAATCAATGTTAAATAGGACCCCTCTCAAATCTGTCACTCTAAGACTCAATGTTAAACTATATTAATATTCAAATCATGATTACAATATCCACTGCCTCTTAAGAGAAGGAAGAGATTCACATTCTATATGTTATAGTCCAATTTGTTGTAGGAAGTTGTAATTTAATACCACTGATGAAATTATACTGTAACAGAAACTTATTTCAGGTGGAATGTTGACTTGCCAAAGCAGTTATAATCACAAGATAAACTGAAAATACTGTATAAGGTTTTGAAGCAATCCAAGTCTACCCATTGATGAGCTAGGAGGTAACAAATATAATGAGTAGTGCAGCAGAAAAATACATTTTTTCCTTTTTTTTTTCATTTTTCCTTCTACCTTAACTAGAATTTTAAATTTTATTTAAACTAATATAATTCCAGTTCCTTCTACAATATTTGCATTAGCATTAGCAGAATATTTCTCAATACCTTTTATTGCAGTCTCTATATTTTATTCCTTGGTGTAAGTTTCTGTAGCTTCTGTTCTAAAGGATGACAAAATATTGTAGATACAGTTTATTAAAATATTGATGATGGATTAAAGCAATTTGTTTTCCACAAAAGCCACACCATGTTACTATGCTAATTAGTTTTAAAAATAAAAAATGTGATTTTGAAGTATACTTTATGTAATTCTTATACTTTCTCTACTAGGTTATAGATAATGATATGAAATCTGTTTGGAACAGTATAGACTTGCTTGGACTTGTTCTGTATTACAATGAATACAAGACCTTCTATCAAAACAAATGGCTCCAGTGGCTCGGGAACCTGAGGTAGGGATCTCAAGTTCAAAGGCAGCTGCAGCAACTTAGGGAAATCCTGTCTCAAAAAAAAAACATAAAAAAGGTGATAGGGGTGTGGCTTGGTAGTTAAGGGTCCCTGGGTTAAATTGCTCGTACCAAAAAAAAAAAAAAAAAAAAAAAAAAAGAGGCGGGGCAAAGGCTCCAGAATACTGGTCATTGTGGCTATAAGAATTTAATTTAAATATTTTGGTAATATCTATAAATGTACACTATAAACTGAATTAATTATAATAAAAATCTACTGTTTTAATTATTGTACAAATAAAAGAATTTTTTAAAAAACTGTATAATTAATTTCTTGAAATTGTATCTGGAATGTTCATATTATTTTCATGGTCATTATAAATTTTCATAATTTTTAACTCATGTATTGAAAGATTGAACAATATTTAGCACTGTCATTTATGCGGACAGGAATATAATAATATCTTCACCAACATTTTTTTAACTACGTTTTAACAACATTGTTTTTTATAATAAGCTATAAAGACAGTAACACTGATATGCACTGTATGTTTTATTTATATCCAGTTTAGGGTCCTATTCCTAATCAGAAAATGAAGGATTTCCTGTACTTGCAATAAATACTAGTCAATCAGTAAGAATGTTTTAAAAAGCATTTAGTAGGTGTTCAAATATAAAAAGTCATGGAATTATTCGAACACATATAAAGATACATACATGGAATTGGATTTTTAAACCAATGTATTGACATATTTATGAATAGATTGTTATAGATATGCTTGCATTTTAATTCATTTTAAAATGCCACTTTAATTTGAGATCATTATATTAAATCACAACTCTCTGCAGGCATTTTAGCATGAAGTAGAACCAATAAAGCTCAGAAACTTAACTTTCAGATCATTAAATTTAACACAGCTATGCCAAAATAATAGAAAATTATGGGCATATTGTAATTTTTATCCCTCAATCCATTCTTCCTTAATGTGTATTATAATATTAGGAACAGAACCAATGTGGACCTCGTGTCCTGACTCCTTCCCCAGCTTTCCTAGTGGAAGACTGGGCACACTGGAGGTGTTTGGACAGGGCAAGGCACCAGGGGTCTCTTCCTTCCTCTGGTTCCACCAATTCAGTGCACCCCAAGCAGTGACAGGTAGTTCTAGTCTGTATCTCTTACTCTCTTTATCAGAGCCAGTCTTGCCCTCTATCCAGTCCCCTCAAAGATCCCAGCTGCCTTCAGGCCACCTTCCTTCCATCCACACATGCTGAGCAATAACTCTACAGAGTGTCTCATGTGAGATGAGCTTTGTTAAGCCCACTTCATTTCCCTTAGTCTTGTTCTCTATGTTCTAGATATTTTTTTTCTTTCTTTCTTTTTTTGCTTCAGGTTTAAGCTGATTTCTCTCTCTCTCTCTCTCCCCACCCCTCAAAACTGCCCAGTACTAGTAATATTAGATATTAAATTATTAAATAATGGATATTAAATAACTGCTATAGATAAAGCTACTTGTCTTTGTTTTGTGTTATTACCCAACTATGCTCTGAATAAAGCATTCCAAATGACAAATGACTCTCTGACATATGAATCTGTAAAATTTTCCAAAACACACAAACAACACATGATATACTCATTTACTTGTAACAGAAATTTTGAATTAGGTAGCCTGATTTGGAAAAAAGATGTCAGTGGGGGAAGTCACTGGACAAGAATGTTGTGTAAGTACAGTTACCCATATTTGATTAAAATCAACATCAAAATGAGAAAGAATATGTTAACAGTAAATAAAATGTATTATAAAAATTTCAATTATATTTGAAGTAGAAAAAAATGTAAGGAAATGTAGGAATATAAGGGAAGAGAATTAAGTAGAGAGAAAAATAGCACATATAAAACAGGGGATAAAGAAACAGAAGAATATGTAAAAAGTTGAGTACTAGATGATTTTAATAAATCTAATGTAATTTGACATGGAAATAAAAGATAAAATCACAAATAGCAATTCAGATGTTTTTCAAACTTTTACTTTAACATTTAATATCAGAGGCAAATGGCAAGGAGCATGAATTTAAGAGTCAAAATTACAGTAACAAAATAGAAATTTGTTAAAATTTTCTTTGGAATTGAATCCTGACTATGAACATATGTTCTCTGAAAAATATTCACTATCTTAAAGTTTATATGTACACATAAAATGAAGATAGTTTTTCTCCATTTCTAATATTTAAACTTATACAAAATAAACACAGGTTTATGAAGAGCTTGTCATAAAGCAGCAGCAACGAATATGTTTCAAAAATAGCTTCTTGTTTTTGCTTAACTCTTTAAAGTGATGAAATTGAATGGGTAGAAGCAAGAGTCATATGCTAGGAAATCAAACATCAACAAGTGTTATCAAGTTCCTATCCTATACTCATGACTCTCCAAGCACTAGGAAAAGAGGCACAGATAAAAAAATAATATATATATATATATATATATATATATATATATATATATATATATATATATATCCCAGTTCTTTTTAGTGAGGGTAAACAATAAATGTACAAAATATTGGATAGTTCTGACATCAGAAAAACAGAGCAAGGGCAGGATGTTTGAGAGGAAAGAGTTGAGAGCTCATATACCAATCTATTGAACATGTTTAGAGAATGCCTTCTGTAATTTATTATTTGAACGAAAAGCCATCAGAAATGATGCACCCAGGTATCAACAAAAGTCTTTCCAGATAGAGGGAACAGTAAATGCAAAGTCCCTGAGGCGGATCTTGCTGACATGTTAAGAATGGCAGGGAGAAGATTGTAGCTAGAACTACAATGCTTCACCAGAAAATCAGGGCATGTTCTAGGAGAAAGGATATTAGAAAGGTGGTAGAAGGGAGAACTATATAAGACTTTATTGGTTATAGTTTGGATTTAGGTTTTTATTCCTAGAGAAATAAAAAGTCATTGCAGTTTTTTAAAAGACAAAGGCTCTGTTCTGCTTTAAAATGTAATCCTCGTGAAAATATGAAGAAATAGGAAGCAGGATGGAATCTGGGTGACATCTGGAGAGGGGTTTTTAAATAAAAGAGAGAAGTGGCTTTGAGTGGATTCAGATGTATTTTTTGGGAAGTATATAGAATTTATTGAAGGATTTGATGAACAACAACAAGGACATCATTGCTCTGAGTTGAAATTAGCAATATTACAACTTTTAAATCTAAAGAGTTTCTGTTGATTCAGGTTATAAGTAATACATGATAACAGCAGAAATAAAGTAGAATCAAATACACAAAGATCTTTTACTTACATAGCAAAATGTGTGCTATTACCATAAGTTCTAGCTCTATTTTTTTTTCCTTTTTCATCATTTTTTATTTATACATAACATTGGGATTCAGGTTATGCATAACATAATTTTGACATAAATACAAAGGCGTAGAATATGATCTGATTCAGTCCTTAGTACTTCCATTTTCTGCCTCTCCTCCCTCTCCTTCTTCACTTCCCTCAACTGATCTTTCTGCTGTTTCCTTTTAGCTTTTCTTTTTTTTTTCATTAGTGTCTTGTGGATGTACATGATGGTGAACTTCACTGTAGTATATTCATACATGTACACATGTATTCTATGACTTTTTAAAAATTCATCTCACTCCACTCAGAATGGCAGCTATTAAGAATACAAAGAACTATAAGTGTTGGCAAGGATATGGCGGGGGTGAGGCACACTCATACATTGCTGGTGGGACTGCAAGTTGGTGCAGCCAATATGTAAAGCAGTATGGATATTTCTTGGAAAACTGGAAATGGAACCATCATTTTACCCAGCTATTCCATTTCTCTGTCTATACCCAAAGGACTTAAAAACAGCGTACAGGGACACAGTCACATCAATGTTTATAGCAGCACAATTCACAATAGCTAAACTGTGAAACCAACCTAGATGCCCTTCAGTAGATAAATGGGCAAAGAAACTGTGGTATATATATACACAATGGAATATTACTCAGCAATAAAAGAGAATAAAATCATGGCATTTTCAGGTAAATGGATGGAGTTGGAGAATATAATGCTAAGTGAAGTTAGGCAATCCCCCCAAAACAATTGCCAAATGTTTTCTCTGATATAGGAAGGTTGTTTCATAGTGGGGTTGGGAGTGGAGCATGGGAGGATTAGATGAAATCTAGGTAGGGCAAACTGGTGGGAGGGGAAGAGAAAGGCAATGGGGTAGAAAACATGGTGAAATGAGATGGACATCATTACCCTAAGAACATGTATGAAAACATAAGTGGTGTGAATATACTTTGTATATTCACAAAGATATGAAAAAATTGTGCTCTATATGTGTAATATGAATTTTAATGCATTGTATATAACAAATTGGAATAAAAATGAATTAATTAATTTAAAAAAAAAGTGTCTTGAGAGTGAAGGAAATCATTCCAAGGGGAAGACCCATGGGATGTGCCTTGTGCCTGGGTGGCAGGTACACATTAGCAAGGGAATTACATTCACAGGCAAACTGCCTGGATTTATTATCCTCCTATTAAGTTCATCAAAATCAACCATTTGAATAAAAATAGCAGGAAGATTAATGACCTGAACAGTTGTGATGAATTTTGCTATGATGAGAGGGGATTAACCATGTAACAAGAAGACCCAACACAGCAGAGACTTATCAGCTCAATCTAAAGGTTGGTCTTGAGGCGCCAATCCACGCCAAAATTTAAGTTAGCCATCTAGATAATGAATGCTCACTTCCACCCAAATTGTACAGCAAATATTTTACGTTTTAAGTAAGAATTACATTTTGAGGCCTACTTAATGAGATGTGATTCTACACCATAGTTAATTAATTGAAATAAAAATGGCTGTTAATGACATATTCTATGTAAGGCACTGGAGAAAATACACTTATTTTTTTTTTTAAAGAGAGAGAGAGGAGAGAGAGAGAGAGAATTTTTAATATTTATTTTTTTAGTTCTCGGCGGACACAACATCTTTGTTGGTATGTGGTGCTGAGGATCGAACCCGAGCGCGCTACCGCTTGAGCCACATCCCCAGCCCCTACACTTATTATTGAGACATGATACCAGCCTTAATATGTTTGTGGCCTAAAATACTTTATTCAATGCTTCATTTAAATGTAACCGGTCTTGTCGATGGAAACCCATATTCTGGCATTCAAGAAAGATCTGCCTCTAGCCTGCTCTCCATCAAGAAATGCTTCACCTGAAAATCAGACTTTGCTCATGAAATCTGTGATTACACCTTGGAGCAGCAGCAAATGCAAACCCTTTGTTTGAGTTGTTCAATTTGTAGAAGCTATATGTTCTACTCTGAAGTATGCACAGCATAGATCTGAGTCTTTTGGATCTATGCTGTACATAGTTCAGAGTAGAACATATAGCTTCTACTATGAGTTCTATGAGTCAAGATCTATCCTAACCTGAAATCATTAGGGATATACTTAGCCCTGCTTCCTGTAAAGGTGGAGACATGTCCATTATCTACAGGATGGTGTTAAGAGCTTCCATTCTGTTCAGTGACTGCCTAAGTCACATAGCTCTAGTTCTCTCAGCTTCTCACCTGTAGTGCCCATTTTTCCTTGGGACCTCAGTAAAAGGGCGCCAGGATAGAGCTGACCTTACTGAGTCCATACTAAGTGATGTCTTCCAAGTTTTCCAATTGCTGTTCAAGGTTAGGCCTTGAGAGTATTTGCACTCAGTCTTCAGACCTAACTCTGAGGGACTCCTCCTCAGGCTTTTTTCCAACTGACTGCATTCAACTAACCAAAAATGGCACAGGAAAAAAATTGTAACTTCAAGCTTTAATGTAAGGTGACCTGAATAACACATAAGTCTAAAAATTTAGGATGGGATATGTACTAGAGTACAATAGAAAGGATCTAATGTAAAAACAAAAATGAAACAAACAAAACCTTGCTAACCCAACTCTACAGTGCAGGTTTTGAAAGTTCAGCTTTACTTTAATGAACATTTCATATTTTTTAAAGAAAATTATTTATATGATATACATAATGAAGACACCATTGAAAATATATTATAAATTTGGTCTCCCAGCGTATTACTAAAATAAAAATTTAAATCCTTTTAGCTAAATACTTGAAAAGAAATAAGAAAAATAATATTCTTTTTTTTTTTTTTTTTTTTGGTACCAGGTATTAACCCCAGGGGTGCTAAATCACTAAGCTACATCCACATTCCCACATATCTCCAGCCCTTTTAAAGTTATATTTTTGTTTGTTTGTTTGTTTGAGACACTTTTTCTAAATTGCATAGGGCCTCACTAAATTGCTGAGGCTGGCTTTGAACTTTCAATTGTCCTGCCTTAGCTTCCCAAGCCACTAGGATTACAGGTGTGTATCACCATGCCCAACTCAATGTTTTGTTTTTATTCTAAACAACTTCTAAATTTTGGTCAAACAAATAATTGCTTAATAAGTTATTAACTGTGCTGCACAGAAAACTTTTATAATTTCTTAATTAAGAGAATATGATAATTTTTCAAATGAAACTATTAGAAATTAAAGTTACTTTTACCCACTTTTTAAAAATATTTTTATTTGTAAAGTTTTCTTGTGCTTGATTTTTCCATAAATATTTTGGTGATCTTCAGGAGAATGTTATGAATTCTTATTTTAATGAAATTAATATTACTGTGAAGAAATAAATAATATTTCACATTCAAAAGCATTTAAGACAACAATTAAGATCTATGAATTAATCACATCGGTCTTCTCAATTACATACATAAAATTTCTGGACCAAATTATGTTTTATTTATTTTTTATTTTTTATTTCATTTTATTTTTTTGGTGATGCTGGGAATTGAACCCATAACCTTGTACATGCAAGGCAAGCACTCTACTAACTGAGCTATATCCCAAGCCCCCCAAATTATGTTTTAAAATATGTGTATGGTTATCCATAAGTAGGTACCTAAGACTCATATTATTTTTATTTTTTTTTTAGTTGTAGGTGGACACAATATCTTTATTTTACTTATTTATTTGTTATGCTCAGGATCAAAGCCAGTGCCTCACATACGCCAGGAAAGCACTCTACACTGAGGTACAACCCCAGCTCAGACTTACATGTTTTAATTCTAAAAAACCTTCCGGGTCAGATCATAACACTCCTAGGTATCAGGAATACTCCCAGAGAATTTATTTGTCTTACTAAAGGGCATAAAGTGGTTATAAAGTCCAGATTAATGCTGAAAATTATATAAAATCTACTAGGATTACCAAACATCCATTAAACATATAGTAAATGTCCCTCGCCTCCCCCTCCCCCACCTCTTCTTGTGGACTTCTTCATGTAACTTACTCCAAAGTTCACTGCCTGAGTAAAGCTTCATAATATTTCACATGAGCACATAAGGATAGCTACCCTACTCATGGGGGCCTGAAGAAAACCATTTGACAACTTCAAACTCTCTTCTTCATATTCATAAATCCTTTGAAATAAAAATTTAACTCTTTTACTGTCTAGTGCATTATTTTTTTATTATAGAAACAAGTAGTTATTTAGAAGGAAAAACATGTGTAAACATAAATGGTTTTAAACAAATGTTCAGATTATGTGGAAGATAACTGCTCAAATGTAAATGAACAAATCCTCTGTGGGTCTATGAAAACTTCAATATCTTTATGTGAATGCTCACAAACTTGAATTTGGTAATCTACCTTTTGTAAGGCAGACCATTTTAATGTCAAGAATATCTCATTTTCACATTTTGGATTATTTTTAATAATTAATATTTCAAACACTAAATACCAAGAGATTCCCAGGAGCATTTTCAGAATTCCTGAAGAATTTCAGGGGATATTTTAAATCAGAGAGAAAATAATGTGTTTGCATCCTCTGTAGTCCTTTCTTGTCTTATACAAAGGGCATTTGTGCATAAATACATGTTGAAAAGTCTATTTTTACTTGATTGATTGGACATGATCACTCTGGATACCACATTTTTGGCTGACCCTAATGAATGAAATATAATATGAAAATAAAAAGAACGGTGTAAAACCTAGGGCCAGAATATTTAGTAGGGGAATTATATTTTATTTATTGAGAAATCTAAAAGTATCATCAAGGTTCTTGAATATTCCCTAAGTTACATAGCTATACATTAACTGTTGCTTTATCATGCAACCCATATCTGACTTTGTATACTTTTGATTACAAAAGAAAAAACAAGATTTTTTTGATGATAAAAACCTGAATTTTTTAAATCATAAACAACTAAATTTCTTTAATCATTTACATTTAAAATAAAATAAGCCAGATTTTGGTAAAAAATATTCTTTTATGGGCTGGGTGTGGCTCAGTGCTTGTATAGCATGCACAAGGTCCTTTGTTTGTGTCCCCAGTATTGCCTAAATAAATAAATAAGCTATTTTTTTAAAAAAGTCATGTCATGCACAAATCTAATCTCACATTGTATAGGATTTCACTTAACAATCTATCACTCCTTTCTAAAATTTGCCATTTTGTAAGTGTGAAATTTAAAACTTGAAATTTATATATAATGATGAGTCTATAATCTATGCAGTCTTTCTGTGACTATTCAAATAAAATACTATCACAAAAATAAGATCGCACAACCAATATCTTTTTTTAACCCAGGAAAATGACAAAAGTATCACTGAACCATAGTCTCAATTAATTTTAAATTCATAGAACAGCTGTGAATGTTAGAGCCATAGAGATTTCTCCAGGACCCCTGTGAATTATCTGTCATGGTTAAAGGAAGCATAACAATTTGCCACAGGTACACCCACAGGGTATGAACTCATAGGAAAGAGAAGAAAGAAAGTGGCATGGTTATGAAAAAAATATGATTGGAGAAAGCTGCACGGGGAAAGGAGATAAGGTGGTAGAAGAGGTAGAGCTCAGAGGAAAGATAATGAGAGCACAGACAGAAGAGTTGAGCTATGAAGAGATTAGGTTTACAAAGCAAGATCTGTACCCATGACTCAAATCTCAGAGAAGAACATTTCTACACATCAAAGAGCTGCAAATAAATGGTTTGCTTTTAATAGAATTTGAAGGCAACAATAAAATATCAGTGTTGTGGCTACCACCTAGGTGTCTGATATGGTATGATTATAATTCCTGAATGGAATCATCATCCAACTGTATTTCTCCAAAGAATAAAAACAAATAGAGCAGAGCTAGCACTGCTTCAGTTGTTAACTGACAGCTCACATTTTAGCTTGTAAAATTAATACTAGCTAAAAGGCTGACTTTTCCTATAAATGTAACAAATAATTTACAACATTTTGATGATCATATTCTGATAGATTGTATGTGTTAATTGCATGAACTATACTTACAGAGCATTTATCCACTTTGGTTTTAATCCAACATAAGTTATATTTGATGTTAAGGTAAAAGAGAGAAATGGACTTCTAGTGCAAACTGGGGATTATGGGAAGGCACTGAGAAGTGGTGTCAAGAATTGAATCTTAACTAATTGTACTTTCTCCAGAAATGGCAGGATTATTAGGAAGTGGTCAGAAAAGAACTTTCCTAAGGTCTTATATCTTCAAATATTTCAGTGTCTAAAAATATGGTATCTATGTGCAAGTGCAGACAGTTTAATATAATTAAAGCTATGTATGCAATATGGAGTGGAAGATTAGGTTAAAGATTAAGATAAGAACCTTACAAGGCCTGGCTCAACAGACACTAAGACTCCAAGATGACATTAGTCATGCCAGTGAAAGAGAAGAAACCCATGGATGTCAAACTAGGGGAGTGCCCAAGCTGGATATTGATGCAGGATTTTCCCCCTAAAGGCATTGGATGAGCATTTTAGAGAGGTTACCACCAGTGTTACAAGTACATCAACATGAAGAAGGGGAGCATTTCAGGTGTTAACATGGTGATGGCAACATGCTGCTTTTCAGCTACTGCCTTTCTTAACAGTAAGCATGAGTGGTGATGCAAGTACCAATGAAGAGGGGTCATTGTGGAGAGTATACTATGTACTCCTGATTGGGACTGCCTCCAGTATGAAAGTAGCCTCATGGCTGAATTCTTTCATATTCTGAGAATTAATACCCAATAAAGGTGACCGGTTAAAAAAAATAAGATTTCTTTGTTGTTTGTTTATGTTTATATAAGAAATAAAAACCCAAAACCTAGTGGCTTAAAACAATGAAAACATTTAGAAATCTGGTTTTTGAATAGGGCATGGCAGGAAAATTTCACCTCTACTCCACTTAGCAACAACACTCAGAATCCTCTGAAGTCTCCAGTTACTCAGTTGTTGGGCAGGTACATGATGCTGGCTGTCACTTGAAACCTCAACTGGGACTGTGATTAGAATCTGTTCTGGTTGATGCTGGGTTCTATTATATGTTTTGTCTTTTATAACCCAGTCTTATAATCATACCATGTTCTTTCACTACTTATTATTCATTAGAAGTGAGTCACTAAATCTAATCTATATTCTTGAAAGGCAAATTAGACTTTGTCTTTCAGTGTATAAATGACAATAGCAGGTTGCTAGAAAAGTCTTTCAAAAAAGATATTTTGGCATAATCATCTTCAAGGAAAAAAAACTCATACAACTGCTTAGTTTAAAACTAAGAATGATACATGGATCCCAGTGGTTTTCAAACAGATAGGAAGCATTATAAGACATGTGGCATAGAGAGCTCTGTCTGGCAATTTTAGGAGAAATGATAAGCTAGAACTTGCATGTAATAGAAGGAAGTTCAGTTAAAAAGCCATTGCAGAAAGTAGTGATTAAACTTTGGATTACAACAGTGAATGAAGGAACAAAGTTCAGAGGATAAAGTACTACTAGGAGAGAAAAAGATCTGCAAAGGTAAATGCTAGAGACAGAACACAACGTGTTGATACAGTTTGGAAATAAGTGATAAAAACAGAAGGAAGAGGGCAGATTTAAACAATTTCCAAAGTTAATGAAACATTGGAAATGTAAGAATGCAAACACAGAGAATATTGACCGAAGACATGTGACAAGACTGGATAACAGCCAGAGGAAGAAACTTTAAACCTAATGCATTGTTGTATTTTTTTAATTTTTTACTTTGTTTTAAAATAGGTGAGGATGAGATTTCTTTGAATGAGGCTGAATTCACTTTGGAACAGCTAGATTGTGTAGAATACAGAGGAAGGGTTCATTTTTGGACTGCTACTGAGACTGATAGAAAGTTGGAAAGATAATGGGCTGGGGATGTAGCTCAAGTGGTAGCATGCTCGCCTGGCATGCATGCTGCCCGGGTTAGATCCTCAGCACCACATACAAAGATGTTGTGTCCGCCAAAAACTAAAAAATAAATATTAAAATTCTCTCTCTCTCTCTCTCTTTAAAAAAATTATTAAAAAAAAAAGAAAATTGGAAAGATAAGATGTAGGTTAGTGGGAAAAGATTTGTTGAGGAGGGGAATCTGCTCAAGAATATTGTGCAAATTACTAAATTTGGAGAAAACATAAGTGAACAATGGAATTGCTGCATATGTCAAGAAATAAGGTACATATGCAGGAAATTTCTCTTTTTTTTCCCCTTGACTCTGGTATGATGAACTGCATGAAAATGAGATCATTCCTTAACCTCCCTCTGCCTTCATTCTTTAATTTGGGGTAAAAGAAAATGGATGCTATATTGTAAATGACCTAATTAATGGAAAGCACTTTGATGCCTCACACGTAAAATTTCTCTATAATCATTAGTCAATTTATAAAATCAAAGAAAATGATTCTACAAGACCAAAGGCACTTTGAGCATAGAAGTAAAAGCAAAACAGAATAATACGTGGCTACAGGACCATGTCTGCATTAAAACTATGTTGTGTAATGATGTCCATCTCATTCACCATCTTTGTACAACCAGAGATATAAAAAATTGTGGTTATATGTGTAATATAAATTGTAATGCATTCTCCTGTCATATATAACAAATTAAAACTTAAATTTTTTTTTTAAAACTATGTTAGTAGATAGTAGAGCTGTGTTGGATCTCCCTTTGGATAAATATTACTTACCAGAAAAATTTTAAAGAAGTTGAACATTACCCAAATAGTAGAAAAATGTAGACCCACTTTAATGTGATTAAAATATTTCTAAAAATATTACTAAACATAGTGTATAATAATGAACATATGGGTAGTTTTCTAAATTTCTCAAATATAATCATAGCTTAAAATTTTCTTAACATTATGGAGATTAATATTAAATGTCTTTCAAAACAGCATCTCAGTAAATATAGTTGGTGATTTCTATTGCCATCAGTTTTAATTGAATGACAATGAATAATTGATTTTCTTGGTTCTCAATTGACTCAGTTTTTTAGATATTTCATCTTTTGAAGGGCAATTCTTCAAGAAAAAATGAAACAATAAACACAACAGGAAAAAAAAAAGTATATGGATAGTAATGTTGATTATCTGATGTTAGATGTGTTCAAATTTCAAAAGTGTTAAAGTGCAAAACAAAACAAGAATGGATCACACACAGTGAATAGAAAAATTATTTTGTCTGTGTGTGGTTACTGTAAATTTCTGTAGTGTCTTTGGCTTCATTGATCATTGTGGATCCCAGCTTGATTGCAAACTTAGAGAGAGAGAGAGAGAGAGAGAGAGAGAGAGAGAGAGAGATTGAGAGATTTTTAGAGATTGAATTTCAACACTTATTTTGTTGAATAAAAGGATGTCTATTCGGATTTTAGGAATTATTTTCTGTTTTCACGAATTATTATCATTATTCCAATATCTCTCTGTTACTGAATATTATATTCAACAAATCAGATAATCAATTTAAAACTTAAGGATTAGCTTTTTTATTACTGTCCCTCTCACATATTCAAATAAAAAAAATTTTAAAACTTTTATTTCTGGAACCTCTCCAAAGGCCAGTATTTTCTCTATGTCTGCCGAAGCCATCAGCGCCTCTCTCACGGCCTTGAAATAGCTGCTTGCTGCCAAGTTGGGACACCTGCCTACTCTCCAGTTTGCTCTCTCTACTGAAATGGAACCATGAATAAGATTCTTTTCTCCTAATCTCAGTCATATTATGGCCCTGCTTCAAAGACTCAAGCACTCTGCTTTCACTGGGCTTCTGCCTACTGGCTCCAGCTATCTTAACTCCACACATTTGTTGTAGCTCTTGGTTGCAGGCACACTGACTTTAATCTCCAACACCTACCCTTATTCCTCCTCTTCAGAGGCCTGATGTTTGCTTTCTCGCTCAGTGGAGTGTCTATCCTGCCCCTCTTTTCCAAAGTAGCTCTGCCTTATCTATGAAGTCTTAGTTTAATTGCATCTTTTTTCTGGTAAGTTTCATAATCTTTCTGACCTTGCATATTGTGTGCTGTAATTGACACTGAGCATTCTTCACGAAAACTTTTATTATAATTGTACAGTTATTTGTGTCATTAACAATTATTATATGCTTTCTACATTAGAATAAAATTCCACTAAGGGACTGTTTGTTTAGTTCTTATCTTTGGATATTAGACTTTTAACATCAACTTTGATATCTGGCATCATATGCAGAACATCTAGTACAATGTTGATCATGTACTAAAAACATTCTTAATTGTCATCTGATGAATTAAATAAATTATTGTATGATTTGGGATAATAGAATATGAAATGTGATATAGTAACATGAGGTTATTTAAATTTTGTATTTATGAAGGAAATTATAACATTCAATATCATAATTGTAATACTATATGACCTTTGAAGTACAATCAGTCCTGAATACCTGTGGGTTATGTAGTTGTAGATTCAATGCATGATGTGTTTGAAAATATTTGAGAAGAAATGAAATCGTTACTGAACAAGTATACTTTTTTTTTTTCTGGACAGTAACTCCTAAACAAGATTGAACAATATATTTTGCGGGATGTTATAAATAATGTAAAAATGATTAAAAGTATACAGGAGGACGTGCAGTAAGTCATATAAACATATAACACTACGGTATATAAAGGACTTGAAATCCAGCAGATTTTGGTGTTTGTGTGTGGAGGGTGGAGGTTGGAACCACTCTCCCATGAATACAGAGGGACAACTGTGCAGTACAACACAAAGACAGGTGGCTGTTTTACCATAAGAAATACCATTATTAGTTTTGGTTGATAACAGAATGAATAAAACTGTACATAATTTACTTATATACAATACTTAAGCTAAAAGAAGACATTTTCAACCTTTATCTTTAAATATTAACTGAGCTCATGATAAGACCCAGCAAAAACTTAATTGAAAAAAATGTATAATAAAAGTATTGTCTGTATAATCTGACAAACACCCTAACTTATTTTCATGATTTACATGTCTTTCTGTACCTCTTCAAGTTTTTGCTTAAAAGCTTATATTCATGTAGTCCCTATTAGAAAATTTTATTAACATTTATATTCCTAATATTTACTCTAGTTTCTTGTCTTCTCAATGTCTCTTTCAATCTAGTTTCAAAATTTTAGAAGTCCACTCCTGCCTCTCCTCCTCCTTTTCTTCCTCTTTATTTTTTTTTAAATATTATTATGCTGTGCTCTCTTGGTGAAGATAAGTACTTAGTAAAGATGAGGCTTAAAAATGTGAACAGAGATTTTTAAAATCATTTCAAGAACAGTGAATGGAGATAGTATCTCTGAATACATATTTATGATTTTACAAATATTTCCATCTTTCACAAATATTCATGGGGTAGAATCACAACCAGAAATCAGATATTGAAGATAACTGTCTTTGAAAGGAATATGAGTAGAAACATGAATGAAGAAGAAACTTGTCTGTGCTAGGTAACAAATTGCCTGTAGTTATACTCAAGCTTTTCCCCCATCTCTTGTGATTTAACATAACATGATTGGTTTAAAAATTTTAGGTAATATGCTTGAATAATTAGATTTAGATGAATCTGTAAGAAACTTGCTGGAATTCCAGATATTGAATTAAATAAAGGAAAGCACAATTGGAAATGAAGTTCAGTTTTTTTTTTTTCTTTGAACTTTGTCCTTACCCATGTCTATGGGTAAGGACATCCAAAAGGGTAGATTCCTAGCATTTTTGCTGCTCTGAATCAGTAGTCAGCATATTCCATATTATGGTTTCTCAAAAACTTTGAATTACTTGTTACAAATGCATTAGGATGAAACAGAGGAAAATATCAAGAACTTCAGGAAGGTCTACTCACATGCTTTTGCTTCTGTGATTCTTTTTTTCAAAGTGATCTCAGATAGTGTCAGCACACAGAGCAATGTAATGCTGGCGGCATCTTAAAGGAAAACTGATAGCTAAGTCAGGCTGGAGGGAGAGTGTGAAGCTGCCTTGCCACCAGAGAAGACAAACACCCTAACCTCTAACTCCTGCTTAACTTTGAATGATGAATGAGTTTCTATGTTTTACCAGGACACTCACAAGAATTAAGATTTCCTTATGAATAGCATTATTTTTTTATATACAAATGCTTCTCAGTATTCATTATAGAGAGCATTATAATTTTAAACAATGACTGTTTAAAATTATTTAAGCTTAAAATGGTCAAGCCATGTTGCTAAATATACCTACACATATGCATATATATTCTCATTAGCACTGTGGCTGTTGCTTTCTGGGGAAGCTCAGTTACCAGGTCATATAAAATGTCATCTAACTTTTATTATTCCAATTGTGTTTTGCTTTTTTTTTTAGTAGTAAAAATTAGAAAAATATTTAATGGCATAAATTTGTTACCCAGACAAAATTATACAGAATTGTAGCCAAGCACACTTACTTTGAAAAGAGTTTCAGAATGATGAATCTTAATATCAATCAGCAAGTATTTATAAAATACAAATCCAACATCAGTTAAAAATCATAACTTTCTTAAAAGACTGGTACTATTTCAATAAATATAAATTTGTTCGTGAAAATTCAAACAGGATATTGTTTCGATGGAAAATTGATTTCCAAATAAGCAGTAATAAGTATAATCATAAAATTCTGAACAGGTGTCTTGCTTTTCAGAAGCAGCTTATAATCCTGATAGAGTTGCCATAATTTTGATCCCATGAATTTGTTACTGTGGTGTATTATGTAATTTGAATCCTATTTTCTAAACTCAAGCCTCTAATAAAAATGAAAAATAATCCATCACAAAATACTTAATCAATGATTCAATTATCATTTTAGAAGTGGAAATTACATACAGTTTTACAAAAAGTATAAAAACTAAAATAAAAATTGACCTAATGACTTGTATATTATCAGGAAAATATTTCACATTCAAGGTCAACATTTTAAATTGCCACTATTTTTATCCATTAGAAATATTTTTAAGAGGGCTGGGGATGTGGCTCAAGCGGTAGCGCGCTTGCCTGGCATGCATGCGGCCCGAGTTCGATCCTCAGCACCACATACAAACAAAGATGTTGTGTCTGCCGAAAACTAAAAAAAAAATAAATATTAAAATTCTCATTCTCTCTCTCTCTTTCTCTCTCTCTCTCTCTCTCTCTCTCTCTCTCTCTCTCTCTCCTCTCTCACTCTCTCTTTAAAAAAAAAAAAGAAATATTTTTAAGAATTAAATTAATAAAAAATGTATGAGACATTTAGTTTCATGTATAGTATTTCTATTCTATATATTTTAGATTAAATGAAAAGAAAAATAAGTGCAAAGAAAAATTTACTGATTTTGAAAAAAATGGAAAATCAAATTATTTTTTTCTTCTAAATGGGCATAGCAAAAGCAACTGGTTAGACATTGCCAAGATTTATCTTTAAGGACAAGGAAATAATGGAAAAGGATTTTATTAAGCAGATTCAATTTAATCTATATTTCACTTCACTTTATATCAAGCACTTTGTAAGAGATTATAATTATAATCATTTAGTTTTAATTTTCAAATAATGTTATAATATTACTATAAAGGAAATATTGTACCATTTATTTTTGTATCATTTAGGTTTTAAATAATCTTATAATATTACTATAATTACATCAGTTTACACTGAGAAAACAGAAATTTAATGAATAGTTTTTAAGAGTCTCTTTAAGATACGCAAATAAAAATTGAAGCAAAGTTATATTTTTTTTTATTTAAAAAGAATTATTGATTATCAGGACTACATTTCACCCTAAGCATTCTAAAGCATGAGCCATTAGTATAGATAGAATTGTGATACCATGTTACCATTTGTATTATTATGTATAACATATATAAAATCTCATCATCCATCACTGGGTTCATTCAGTTTGAATGATATTTTGTTTTATCCACATTACCCAAATAAGAATATTAAAATGAACACAAATGAACAATTTTAATATACTTATTTAGATATTTGTACAAACAGCATGCATTACACTTATTGTTACCTTTGCCTCATTGAAAACTGTGTAAAGGAAATATTGGTCTATGATAAATTGGAAATGAAAATAAAAGTAAATAAAATTCTTCTTACCCTGATACACTGAGGATTATCATAGGTTCTGAAATTCTCATACTGTACTCAAGTAAATTGACCGAATACTGTGAGTGCTAAGACCCCAGTTTAAGGATTTTTGTTCCAAAATATCATAGTTTCACAGCTCTGTAAAATTTTGAAATGATAGAAATTTCTTAGCCACCCATCTACCAATGGGTAAATAAAATAAAAAAGCATTCACTATAATAACATATATTCAATTACAAGTTTTTTATCTACTGAATTCAGTGGTGTTGTACTATTTTCATAAGATTCAAAAGAAAATAATAAAACTAGTAGTGCTTTTTTATAAATATAACTGAAATACTTGATTTATTGATGTATTTCTTCCATATGATCTCTTGAGCTGCAGGCAATTTGAGATATGCAAATGATATTGTAAATCTTCAAAGAAAGTTTGGCATTGCTTTTTGACAATTTTTCATTTCTTATGCTAAAGAGTAAAACATTTATGTGTTTATGTGAAGGAATGCCGGTCCTCCTAAGATGAACACATTTTGAACATGAAATAATCACTATATGCTTAACATTATTTTTAGGTGTTCAGACATTAAATACCTGTGGCTTCTTATAATGCTTTCGAAACTTTAGTAGAGACTATATTATTTCAGTTAAATGCTTTTAGTTTCTCAAGAATTGAAATCTAAATGTTTAGTCAAGTGTGCTTTAAATGTCTCATCAACTATGTAAATTGTGAATTTCACTTACTTTTTAATTTTATTTAGGTAGTTTTATTTTTGTTTTGCAGTATTGAAGTTTGAACCAAAGGATATTCTGTTACTAAGCAACATCCCTTTTGTTTTTGTTTTATTTCTTTTTTTAATTATTTTTTTTTAGTTGTAGATGAATATAATATTATTTATTTATTTATCTATCTATCTATTTATTTATTTATTTTTATGTGGTGCTGAAGATCAAACCCAGGGCCTTACACATGTGAGGCAAGCACCTCTACCACTTAGCTACAACCCCAGCCCCATTTTGTTTTATTTCAAGGAAAGATCTTGCCATATTGGCCAAGCTCACCTGGAAATTGTGATCTTCCTGCCTCAGTCTTCTATATCCCTGAGATTACAGGTGTATGCCACCATTCCTGGCTCAAATTATGAAATTTAGACATATTTACTGAATAAAAATTAATAATTAAGAACTCTTCACTAAAATCCAGATGGTGCCAATTTATACTAGTATTTTTCAGGTATATTTTGAAACTTATGAAATTCAGTTTTTTATTTGTAAATCCATGGATATTTTGAAATTTAAGGTAAAATTTAAATTGCTGATCTGTAAATAATGGCTGTAACTATTCTGAGAATATCACTTTTAACCTAAAGTGAAGCAAAAGATATACCTCAGTGGAAATTGGGCACAGTGTTGCACACCTGTAGTTCTAGCCACTTACAAGGCTAAGACAGGAGAATGCCAAGTTCAGCTTGGGCCATTTAGCAAGTCTTCATCCCAAAATAAAATATAAAGAGCTATGGAAGTATTTCAGAGTTAGATCATTTGCTTTATACAAAATTTAATTCTAACATAATTTAATTCTAACATAGACAGCTATCTTACTTCTGCTGCATAATACTAGCACAATGAAATCAGAAAACCCTATCACGCAAATGATCATACAGTTCCAAATGATTAAATTTACTTCCTAGGAGAGTTTATGCATACATGTATACTACTTAAGTAAAACCATATACATATAAATCAAAACCATATTTATATAAATCATGATAACAATTTAGTCTAATCATGTAAAAGTCTTGGTACTGCAGTGCAAACTTTAAATAATCTGATATCAAGTGCTATAGAAAAAATTTACTACAAATTATAAAACGATTTGCTTACTTACCATGGACTCCATTAAAACACTGAGAGTCAAATTTCTGAAGTAATATGTTTTTCTTTAAAAGTAAATATCAAAACATTTCACTATTTATCCTCTGAAATTATCTTACTTTTCTCCTTATTCAAAAATATTATTTCCTATAATACTGTCCCTTTGTTCAGTTTCTTGTCTGCACTTTTTGTCACTTTATTTTTAGGACAGACTGTTGTCAATAGTTAGTATACCTGTATCTCTTCTTCAATGAAATATCAGCCAGATTATGAATATTTCTGGAGTTGAAATGGTATTAGCCTTTTCATAATAAAACTGCTCTTCAGAGGTTTATAATTCAACTCTACAAATTCACACTGGGCTCATGTTGGCATATGAGGTCAGAGCCTGAAGCAAATTTGTTTTACCAATTTTCAAACACATTAATGTAGCCATTACTCTAAGTGGTACACATACGAATCAAACACAGGAGAAATTTATCCTCCCACAATAGTAATAACCATTTGGCTCATACTTATCTTCAATTTATTTAGTTGTTTTTGTTGAATTTTTATGCATTCCATGCAGGTGTTAGAAGAAAAATTCTAAGAGAGAAAGAATGTGACACATGATGGCTTTCCTCCAAGCAGCTAATGCTAACATATGCAACCATAAAATAAATAGCCTTCATGGCAGGTGGCTTACCCTAGAACAATAAACCCAATCTCTCAGTATTTTACATAGACAACCATGTAAAATATGCTAAGTCTTCTTTTAGAGAAATAAACTGTCATATCAAACATCTTTAAAAATATATTTTAAATGCTGTTAAAAATCCCAGGATATTTTTAAATGCTGTTAAAAATTTCAGAAATGGCTAGGCTTGGTGGCACAGGTCTGTAATCCCAGAAGCTCTGGAAACTGAGGCAGAGGTATTGTAAGTTCAAAGCCAACCTCACCAGCTTAGTGAGGCCCTAAGCAACTCACCAAGACCCTGTCTCTAAATCAAATACAAAAAAGGACTGGGGATGTAATTCAGTGGTTTAAATTCCTGGCTTCAATCCCCAAGACCCAAAATAAATAAATAAAGAATTGTCCCAGAAATATTTTTATATTATATAGTAAAGACAGGAGCAACAAATAGCAATTTATATATAATTTAATGACTTTATATTAATGACAAAAATATGCATTGTAATTCTATAAATATTTCTCTCTGTTGACAAATCAAATGCAAATGAATTTATGTCATGGCTGGAACTATGAATTAAAGATTTGGAAAAGAAAACTCATGGGCATGTCATCTCAAAATGCCCCTTACTTTGAACATTCACAGAGGCTATCAGCAACTGTTATCAACTGTTTTTAACAAAAATTTTGTTAAAGTAATAGTAAAAAATAAAAATAAATGAAAGAAAAGACATAAATGAAGAATAGAAACATAAAACAAAAGAAAAAGTGTATTTCATTGCAACATAAGTAATGACTGTTATTCTGGAGAAAATGGGGAAAACCACGTATATAGACAAATTATTATTAAGCCTTGAAGACCAAAAGTTTATTGGTAAGTAAAAGTCAGATATGATAACATATTTGATAAAATTCAAATAGAATATCATCACCCTAATAACATACTGGACTTTTAAAATAGCTTTTTATTTGAGGGGTGTGTGGCTTCCTGCTTTTATCATATCTACATGATACGATTTTTATTTTGTTCTTATTGCATTCTTATTTTAAAACTTTATGGTGTTTACATGGCTATAGTAATAATGAAAGTTATAGTCCTAACCATAATCAAAACTTACAGAGGGCTTTCTGTATACTTTTATTTCATTTTCATAACAACTTTCAAATATTATTATTAGCTTCACTTTTTGCATAGGAGGAAACTTTGAGTTAGCAGATGTAAGTAACTGGTATAAGGCTTCATGGTTATGAGATAGTAAAGCTAGAATTACAACTCAGGCAATATACATACATGTATGGTGTATTAACTCAGGCAATATACGTACATGTATGGTGTATTCTTTGCTACATTAGATGTTTAACATTTTATTTGCTAAGTTTGTAAAATAAAGCTCATTTCTCTACTCTTAGAATAGTTATTTCCTGTCATTCATTTAAAGAAATCACTTTCCTTTGAACATTGTCACATATATATCTGTTGTTTTTATATAATTTCCTTTGTATTGATGATTAAAAGTGGTATGACTGAGGCTAAAAATGTAAATTATTCTAAATATAATTTGATTGTGTTTTGTTTAGTGATTATTACTATTAATTTGTACCCTTGTCAACATAGAATTGGGGATGTTTATATGCAAACACACAAATGTGCAAGCATTTCGAGTTCATTAGTATAACATAGGCCCCATTCACTTTTTAAGTCCTTGGTGAGGTTTAATTTTTATTTTCTTTTAAGTATATTTATTTCCCAAATTTGTTTGTAACTTTTCTCCCTAGAGTTTTTAAATAAATTATGTTATCTTTATAAAATTAATTTGTCTTTGTTGTAAAATTTACTAGATTTAGTGAGAGAATTATAGTCTTCAAGAAATAAAGTTATACCAGTAAACATTAGAAATTCATTCTGCCTTGACCTTCACTGACTGAGGTGAATCTGTAAGATGCTGTCTTTAGAAGTTGTGTTCAGGAGTGATCATAACAGCAGGATCATGAAAGTACTTATCATGAGCCAGTACTTTGGGACCTTTGAATAACCTGATAATAAATGCTACTCACTGACATCATGTGGGTGTGCTGGGGAATATAACTGGATCTGTGTGAGAACTGGACTTTTTTCCATTTTGTGTCCATGCATCACACCTGAGGGATTCTGAGCTTAAGTGGACAATGCATATCTTTGCTCTTACTGATGTCCAATGGACAGTCAACATTACCTTAAATTAAATGTCAAGCTCATAAACAGCTGTCATAGTCCTGATACCTGTGGCTTTATCACTAATGAGATACCAGTTATATTTATTTCACCTATAATTGTTGAAAATACCTTAAAAATGCTTTCTATACTCACTCACAATAATAACTATTAGGCCCACCAAGACCATAAGGTCTTGTTTTAAAAAACATAGTAAAGTATGCATATGATTTTATTCTATTGTAAAAGTGCATTTTATATAAATTCAATTCCTTTATATTCTAAGTACTTCATTTGATGGATTTAAAATCACTTTTGAGAGGGGAGTCAGATCTCTAAAACTTAGAAGATCCCAAGATGCTGTGTGATTTAAGTAATATTAGACAACATGGACTGGCTAGGATAGAAGTGCCTGGATAGTGAAGAAGTCACAAAAGCTAATTATCTCCTTCAATCTTCATCCAGTTTGTTCAGGGAAGGAGGAATAGTCATTTAGAGTTTTAATTCACTTCTAAAATAATAGGTATAATCTTATTTCATTCTTAGTTCCCAAAGTACAGGAATGTGACTTGCACAAATTTATTCATAGAACTGAAATGATCACTGACGACATCATGGACATCAGAGAATGCCCTCTGAGCTATGTGATGGTGAATCTTGATCCAGAATCTGACATTAATAATACTATGTGTTCACCTTTCACTTACTTTGTTGCAATATAAGATTTTACTTTCCTGATATCAGATAGAAATTTCTTTTTTCCTAACTGTAACTTTTCTGGTATTGCTGTGTGAGGCAAGAAGTGTGAGCCAGCACGAGACCTGCTGGGAATCCAATCTATGTGTGCAATGTGTTATGGGCCTGTCACCCCAAATCGTTTATGGCGAGACATTGTTTGACTTATAGACACTTGTCAAGGTCATGCTGCTGTAAATGACCCTCGGTTTGGGAACTGAGAACAATCTTTTCACAATAACTTTTCTCTGAATAGTTTCTGTTAGCCTGAAGTTTTCTTAGCTACCTCAGAAACTAACCACCAAACTTCAAGGACAACAAATTAAATCAGATATGAGTTCCGGCCAGAGAACAGAAGAGGGATGAGAATTGATCTCTCACAAAATGCTACTTACAAAATATGAATGGGTTATTCAGTATGATTAACACTTATCAGCAGAAGGTTAGAATGCTCAGGAGAAATATTAGAGGAGAAAGAAATTGAAAATAATAGAAATAGGGCAGAAATTATAATGATTGATTATAGCACAAAAACTTTTTTTGCTAATTAGCATAGAAATAAGTATCTCTTGAAAATTTGAAATTATCAGTTAAGATGAGATTCTATTATATTTGACATTAATCTCAATTTTACAATTTTATTCTGTTTTTCTTCCAACATAAAAATATTTGTGCTTTCCCTGGCAATACTAACAAGCCCTGTACATGTAGTGTCTGGGCAATGTGCTCTCTGCTCAGAAGTAGGCCAGACCTGATCATATATTGACTTTAAAGCCAAACTTTGAGATTTTATGGATACCATGGAGTTTACAGTAGGTTCAGCGATACCCTAAGGGAGGAAAACAGCAGAATAAAATCATCGTGGATTGCATATTATTTTGATGGGAGATAAATGCTTTGGCCACAACCTGATATTTATCAGCCTGTGGAGTCTACAGACATTTGGAACTTTTATGAAAATTTCAAAGCAAGAATAGTTAATATGTAAAAAATGGGTTATTTCCTAATTTTCAGATTAATGATAAAATACATTGCGATTCATATTTTATCTTTTTCAACTAACTGCAAATAGTTAACACATATTTATTTGTGAAACCTTCTCAGTTTCCAAACTTAATATATTTGAGAAATTAATAATTATGAGTCCAATCTTGCTGTTGTTACAAATTAAAATTAATTGTAGACATTAAAATCGTTGAAGAAAACATTATAATTAGATTGTTGCTTTATGGAAGTACTTTAAATTTAGTGTTACATGATGGTGATATTAGTTATAAAAAACACATCATTCTTAAGCAAATCAAGGTCTTCCTTCTTTTTCATATTGTGAGAAGTGTATTATGAGGCAAAGGTACCTATTAAAAAGTGTGCTGTCAAACACCTCATTTTATAATGGAGAAAAACATAGTAATATACCTGAAATTAATGTTTTGTTAATAGTGACATATGAAAACAGGTGGTAGGCAGGGATAATTTTTTGTTTGTTTTCTGCCTAGGAGAAGATATTATTCTGAGAAGGTTTAATAGGCTCAACTGTGAAAGACAGGATATTGGCAATAGTGTCACTATACTTATATAGTTAAATTCACTTCAATATGCACACACCATAGTTAAATTCACTTCAATATGCACACACCTGACATATTTTCATACATATAACTTCTATGTAAACCTATTTTTTTAGGTTTATATAGAATTTGATGATGATTCAGGTTTTCTCTGAGCATTTAAGGTATATCTACCTCTGTTTTATTTTAGAAATTAATGAATACTTGGATTAAAGTGTATGGTTTAATCTCTATATGAAGAATTTTATATAGTCCACCTGGTCAACAGATATTCCAATGGTACAGAAATTCACTTAGTTGCAACTTAAAATGAAAGCTTCTTTTACTTACTGAATAGTTTCAAGTCACCGCATTTCCATTTACTCTGAGGGGTGAAAGATGGAATGAATTTTATTATCTGGAAGAGTTGCTACACTGTTTCTTTTGTTGAGCATAATTTGGATTTCCGTGAATCATAGTATAGATTGCCTGTGATACAGGCAGAGTAAACTGTCTCTACTTTGTTAGGCATTTTGCTTTGTAAGCTTCATATTTTAAGAAACCTCACTAATTATATGCATTTCTGCAGTTTCTCAACAAATAATGAGACACTTATAGTTAAGAAATTTTAGTCAATTTAACTTGGTTCTCATCGCCCCAACCAGTGCATCCAAAGCTTTTTTGTTTTATGATATGTCCCATGGCTATTTACACATGATTATAGTTTGTGTGTTTGTACAGAAAAGAAGGAAGAGATTGGAAAAGCAATGAAAGAGAAAAATCCATTATTCTTTAAGAAGCTACTTGAATAATTTCATTCTATTGATTTACTGGTTATAAGTCATTGGTTTTAATTCCTCAGTATTCCAAAATATATACTGAGTGTTGATCAATACCATGTCTCCTGAAATCCAACATAACTAGGAGAAAATTGAAAAATTAGTTTATTGGTCATTTCAAATTCTTTAGTACAATTAAATAGCATTAAATAATATCTCATTGCAGATGCTTTACCTGATTACCAAATGACCAAATACCCTTTTTTCTTTTCTTTCTCCCTGCTCCCACTGAAGGATCTGTTATATTTACAAGTATGTGCTTTCCTACTATCCATGATTAATTCAGAGTACAATGTATTTGTATCATGTTCTAGAAAAAAAAATTTAATTGATCTTGATCAATCTTGGTGTCCTTCTTTAGAGATCTAATATGACAGATAAACAGCTGGAGGCTTTTGCATATTTTCCTTTCCCTTTTGAAGGCATCAAAAAGGCTTTTTTTCTTCTCCTCCTGAGAGTTTGCCAGATCCAACCTGAGGATCGCAGAAATGTGGAGGACAACAAAATAAAGAGAATTATAGAAAACCAAACAAGAGTTTGAAGATTGACTTACATGCTGTCATTTACATGTGAAAACACAAAATTGTTTACTTTGGTTTCAATATACATATTTTATTTTTGCCTGTTTTAAATGTCTTAGCCCTTATATACATTTGTCAATTTAGCACTTTATAGTTCCATCTAAGGAAGTTGAGTTATCCTCAGTCATCCTTGTGAATGATGGGCTGGATGCGGTGGCACACACCTTTAATCCCAGTGGTTTGGGAGGCTGAGGCTGGCTGAGGCTAGAGGATTGCAAATTCAAAGTCAGCCTCAGCAATTTAGCAAGTCCCTTAGCAATTTAGGGAGACCCTGACTCAAAAATAAAATATAAAAAGTGCTGGGGATGTGGCTCAGGGGTTAAGCACCTCTGGGTACAATTCCTGATACATACCCCCTCAAAATGGGTATTAAGCGGGCAACGGGAATGTGTAAGGGGCATCAGGGGCACAGGAAGAAAAGGCCAATAGAATCATAAACAATGACCCATTTTCACTAACACTGATACAGAATGAAGCCAATTATTGCTTTGAATACATGAAAATGTATACAATAGCAATTTTAATTCTGGTTAGTAAACCAAAGAGAAAAGAATAGCCAACATTGATAAGAAGGAAAACATCTGTTTAGTTTGAATTTTTTCTAAGATTTTTGAAGTGACATATTGTTTTTAAATTTAGGAGGATAAAACTTGTAGTATATGCCTGATTTTAATTTTTAGGAAAAACTTACTATTTTTCATGAAATATAAAAATATATGTAATGCTGAATCTAATCAAGTTTAATTATTCACAGTGTACATAGCACATTGCTATTATTTGTGTAATTATTTAAATAATATTATTTGGTAGTTAGATTCAACCACCTCAAAAAGTTAACTAGAAACTTTTAAAATAAAAATAATAGCTTTAAAAAATTGAGCACCTCCTTTGTAATATTCCAAGCATCTTGAAGCTTGGGTATCTCTTATGTATTGTATTTAGCATTATGCCAGGTATGATCCCTTTACAGAGGTCTTATTGGGGTTGAGTGTGTACACACGAGTAGTAGAAAGGATGGGTAGAACATGGTCACACCATCAGTCTGAAGTACACTGAGTGGGCTCAATCCTGGCTCTCTCTAGAGGCTTTATGACCTTGGGCAAATGTGGTAAATACTTTGTGTCTTAGCATCCTTACCTGAGAAATGAGAATGGCAATAATATTTCCCATGATGGCTTGATGAAAGTATGGAAACATTAATATATTGATGCATGTGCTTAGACACACCTTGGCAAAAGAAAACAAAAAGTTCAATACTACTATTACTTTAGTTTATATTTTCATTGGTGTTGTACCTTGGTTAAAAATAAAACAGTATATTATACAAACAACACACAATTCCTATGCAATGAATCCCTTTGTGTAGTCCTGTTTTCCACTCCTCAAATATCTAGTCCGTAATGCATTGTTGATGCCAGTAGCTGTATCACTTCTATTATTTCTACCAGTTGATACACTATTTGCTTTTATAGTAATTTTATTCTCATGTTAGTGCATCTACTTAGCATGTTTGCTTGTGTTTTCTTCATGAACATATGGAATCCACCCCATGTATACATATTGATTAATTTGTTTCATATCATTCTTATGTTAATAGTATCTGAGAAATTTATAGCATGTTTAAAATAATGTAAAATTATTCATGAAGAGCAGAATGGAATCTTGGAAGGTCTTGATCTTAGATTGGAGCCAGGCAGCCATTTAGGTGATGTTGTGTGTAACTCCAGGTAACAGTGTCTCATCCTTCACCTGAAATGACATTCTATTTACAGAATACTATGAGACTAATTATACATCTCTGTATGGCATGAATAATTTATATTTTTATATTAAATCAAAAGTAAAAGACACCAAAAATGTTCCATAGAAATAGTGCCACATGAATATCTTGAACAAGCTTCAAACCAATTCTAATTTTCATTTGAAAAACAAATCACCATCATTGGAATACAGACATTTCCTAGAAGGATACTTCAAATTATAAAATTTTGATTGGTTCTACTTATTTTGGTATGGGTAATTACATACATATTCATATATTTTAAAGTAGCTTTTTAATTTTGTGTCATCTGACTCACTATTTAAATAAAGGTGTCTTCTAAATTAAAGACATCTGTGGAAAGGGTGTGAATCTGGAATTCTACTTATTCTTTAAGTGTCTTTGATCCTCTCTGTATTGCCCTTGTCAAGAACCTGGTATTCTTAACATAGAAACTATTGATAAGTATCCTCTTTCTGTTGGATTTATTTCTTTCCATTCCTGTTGCAAAAAGTAAAAGGATTGTCAACAATTGACACAAAATATTTTTGTGTATTGATACATTTAAAAAATTATTTTGACTTATTTTACATTTATCATATATATTACAGTTTCTTTGAACTGGATTTTTTTCTATTTTTTTTTTCTGAATGAATGGTATTTACCTTGGGATTCAAGACCATATTTACAGTTTGAGAAACAACTTGCTATATTTGTAATTAAGATGATGGTATGTGATTTCCCTCAATAGTTTATTTCATCCAAAGGCAGATTTGATGTTTAATAGCATTTGAAAAGTAAGTAGGAAATTTTAAAAAGTTAATTATGATACAAGGTAGCTGAATCCCTCCTTCCCTATTACTATTCAAGTTGGTCATAGAATCCAAAGAAAATGTTATGTGGGAGAAAGAACTCAGACTTAGGTTCACATCAAAAAGTAATCAAGTGCTGCAGTCTGGCTGGGCACAAATCACAAGCCACTCAAAAAGGAACTAACTTTAGTTCCAAACTCCACCAGCACACTCCCCTGGAACTCTTCTGAAGGCCACCCACAGGGCTCCTCCAGGAACACACCACACACCAACTGGAACTTCCTCCACTTGAACTTCACCAACCAACCCTAACTCCCCAGGAATCCCCACGAGAGCTCAACCAGAACTCTGCAAGAACTCAAAAGTCATCATCTTAATGGCTCACTGGCGTCACCTCTCAACCACTACTTCTGGCAAAAATGCCATGCATCATCCCAACTCGGCTGTGGCCCACAACAAGCAAGTACACATATTCATCTGTTACTAAAAGTACATAGAATAGGCTAAATAAAATACAGCATACAAATTTAAATACATAACAAATTTTAAAAGGCATAATTATAAACTGGTAGTAGAAAGAAACAGAAATATGAAAGCTATGCTACATCTACAATAACTGGTTATTTAGTTCTAAAACATTCATTCTAAATGTTGGAAAATTTTACATACCTTCCCATACGCAGTAGTGATATTATAGAACTGGGCTTGTAAAATTTTCAATTGAATTTAAGTGACTGAAAATGATATAGTGTTTTAGATCCTGTGGACACTATTATTGCAGTTATCAGTTTTTGATTTTTAAAATATTTTACCATAATCTTTAATATAAAATATATCTTTAATTTTGAAACAATTAGCTATTACTGTCTGGGATAAATTTATATGTTGAAGCCCTGAACTACTGTATCTCAGAATGAGATTATATCTGAGGATGGGGGCTTAAAAGCACAGTTATATAAAAGTTAGTCTTATAGGAAAGTTCTAATTTAATCTGGCACAGAACAATATATACTCTAGGTTAATTGGTATGTTTTTGAATTTGAGAAAATCTTTGTCTTAACTGTAACTCTAATAAAAAACTTGAACTACACTCTTAATTTGACCAAGAATGGCTTTGTATATATATATATACATACATATATACACTTATATGTATACATAGTATATGTATATATGTATAATACATAGAACATGTATAATATTCATATATGTATATACATATGTATGAATAATATATAATACATACATATATGGTGTTATTTACATTCTAATCTCATGTAAATGGTCATAATATTCATTGTTTTTATTTATCTCTTGATGTCTTCTTATGATGTGAGACCTATGAAATACTTTGGAATCTATAAAAACCCTGGTAATCTGACAAATTTCCCATATTCATATATGAATAGACACCAGTGAAACTTCATATCATGTTCACCCATAAGAATGGGATCCTAATTAGAATAAGTATTAGAATATATGTATACATACATATATTGTTCATACATATGTATATACATTATGTATATTATATCTATATACATATATAATCATATATATGAATATATGTATATGTGTGTGTGGTTTTTTATATATATATATATATATATATATATATATATATATATATATTGTACATGATGTGAAGTTTCACTGGTATGTATTCATATATGAATATTGGAAAGTTGTCAGATTACTAGGGGTTTTATTTTTATTTATTTATTTATTTAATTTATATATGACATCAGGGTGCATTACAATTCTTATTACACATATAGGGCACAATTTTTTCATATCTCTGGTTTTGTACAAAGTATATTCACACCAATTTATGTCTTCATACATGTACTTTGGATAATAATGATCATCACATACTACCATCATTTCTAACCCCATGCCCCCTCCCTTCCCCTCCAAACTCTCTGTCCTACCTAGAGTTTGTCTATTCCTCTCATACATCCTCTCCCTATCCCATCATGAATCAGCCTCCTTATATCAAAGAAAACATTTGGAAATTGGTTGTACATGATGTGAAGTTTGACTGGTGTGTATTCATATATGAATATGGGAAAGTTGTCAGATTATCAGATTTTTATAGAGTCTAAAGTATTTCACAAGTCTCACATAAGAAGACATAAAGAAGTAAATTAAAACAATGGATATTATGACCATTTATATGGGATTAGAATGTAAATAACACCACTTGTAGCTATAGAATTTTGTGTATAATATCATTAATTGATTCTTTCACAATTTTAATCACTTTGATTTTTTTCTAATGACTGCTGGAGACTTAACATCTTATATCTACATTTACTACCCAAGGATGAAGCCAGTAGCATTGAGGTAATGAGTCTTTTACTCCCAGTTCTCAGGTGATGACATTAAGGTGACCTAAATGTATCACATTACTTTGTTTTTTATGAAAAAGTGTGAGAGGATTGCTAAACTTGCTTCCCCTTTCTTACTATACTTAATCATACATCTTCTTTCCCCCCTGAAATAAGATTCTAAAACATAAGGAAATACAATTATATTGGGGAGAAACATACTTTCTTCATTTAAATTAATAGGATCATAGCACTATAGTGCTGCAATGTAATCATTTTATGACAACAGATACTATGTTATACACATCTTATGCATTATTTTAGTTATTCCTATTTGTAATAGTAATTAAACAAGAATATAGAGAAATTGCTAAAGAATCTTAAAGTTCTAAGTATGTGGTAAATATATATCATATGTATTCTCAAGTGAATAATTTGGGATTTGGATATGTGGTTTTTCATAGAAAAAGTTAAAATATCCATTTGAACATTTCTAAGGTAATTTTGAGAATACAAACTATAACAAAGAAATGTAACATTTTCTATAATTTAATTTCACTGATCATTTGATCTTATTATATAAAGATTTGTTATATATGCCTTTTTTTTCTTTTCATTGTTTAGAACCATTACTATAATTATTCTCAAGATGTTTTGGAGAATAAATCCTGATTGAATCTTGCCACAATGCAATTTCAGACCTTAGGTTTAGAAACTCAAATTTTGAGATGTCTGTATTATAAGCAAACAAATATATTTTACATAAATATATGAAAATATGTGCTTAACTTTTACTATTCATCGATTAATTATTTTTAGAAAAACTGACTCGCACACATCCTTATTATCTATATATTCATGCTACGTGTTATATATCAAAATAAGTTAAGTAGGTACACAGAAATTATATGTATCTGTACAGTGAATTATATGGAACACTCCAGTAAGAGTCTTTTAACCACATGGAAAATAGACACAGATTTTACTTTCTTACTACTCCAAAATAAATAGCCTGATAAAATGAAGTAAATTTCACAAGGAATATTTAAAAAGTTATATGCATCTGTGCTTTTAATTTGTGGGCAAAATTCCAGGTGCCTTTTGAAATTAAGATTTAAAGAAATACCAAATAATTATATTTACATTTTAGTGTTCATTGTATGAGATCCAAAGTGAAGAAATTCCTTAAGTATCATTTTTATTTTGATTCAGCATACAAGTCAAATTTGAGATTATGAAATGTTCATCAACTTCTGAGTTCTAATATCCTGCAATGATTCACAAGATCACCTTCCCGGAGTAAGATCTACATGTTAAACACATGACACTCAACATCACTCATACTTTGTTTTAATCTAAGAAACCCCTTACAAATTGTTAGTAAGCTTCATCAAGTTATGGAAGGATTCCAAAAATCATGAAAGCAATAAAATGGTGTATTTTTAATCAGTTCTTAATCATAATAAATGAATGCTGGGGGTCTGCATTAGAAAATTTTTAATCCATATCAGAATTTTTAAAATCAGGCTTCAAAAATTATTCATAATATTAGTAGTTCAAATAATTTAATTTTTATCCATTCCTTTCAATAAATAAGAAGTTATCCCAAACTCATTCATGTTTTTGATCAACTTAAAGGCATAGTGAGAGTCCTTTGTTTTGTGTAGCTTCCATGAAAATTAAAGCAAATACTATTCAACTCATATTTCCTGGGGCTCGTGACAGAGGTGTGATGGTTAACAGAAGCTCTTTGATGGCATTGGAAAGCTAGTCTGGATGGAAACAAATTAGTAAAACTAGGCTTTTCATACTTGGCTCTTTTCATTGTGACAGAGAAATATCTTCCATGGCAAATGGGTTCAATACTTAAAATTAACATATGTCATGATGGAATTCTGAGAATGATAAAAGGGTATTTTTTTTTTTGGATATTTAAGATAACTGGGCTGGCATAAATGGTTTGAAAAAAACCCATCCCTCTTAATCATATGTTAGAAATTTAGGTTGAGTTTGGAATGCATAGTTCAATTGTCTAGTTAATTGAGTCTATGTAGAAATGGATTAACCAAGCTCTAAGTGTTCTGAAATTTAGTAAATTTAGAGCATTCATTGTACTTCCTGATATTTGAATAGTTCCCTTTATCCCAAAAAATATGAGCAGGATCTTTGAACAACAGGAAACCTAAAGAAAGGATTTTAGGGAGACTGATAAAAGTACTATCTAAATCAAACATAATCTGAATTTTAACAAAAGTTAATAGTGTGTGAAATTAAAGATAAGTCAGTCAAAATAGAAGCATCCATAGATGCGATTTTCAAACCCAATGTGTGTTTACTAATACAATGCACGTAATAACATAGATAAGCTACCATAAATGAATGGCAATGTGAAAAGAGGCCACATGTAACAACACATTCTCTTAAAGGAAGATTTATAATTTGAAATTCACCCTGTCTATGATGTTAATTGAAATAATTGATTACTTATAGTATGCATACAGAATTATTTAGTTGACCATTGAAACTTAACATTGAAGAAGCTTATAGCTCAGTAAATAATAGCAATAATAACTATAATTATTTATTAATCATGATGTATCAGTCCCTATTTTAACCATTTTTTCAATAACTTATTTAAATCTCACAGCAACCCTATTAGATAGGTTAAAAACATTGTAGAAATTTTGTGAATGAGAAAATGGAAGCAAACAAAAGATTAAGTCACATGCCCAAGTTTGGGAAGTTAAGTTCTACAGGCAGAATTTGAACTCACAAAGTCAGTTGGTATTTGCAATCTTACTCAGGACTGAAGACGTCTTCAATCTTAGCATTTGTACTGCTGCTAAAATAGAAGATTAGCAACAATAACAACAAATTGGGAAATAAACTTTGAAAACTGCTTCCTGACCATCACCACCAAGCCTTGCCAGTAAGCTCTGCCAAAGCTCCTCTGTTTCTGTGTAATAACTAGTATACTTCTACCAAGAATACTCTTAATGTCAGGCAAACCAGTTTCAGCTTAGCTAGTATTCTTCTGTCACTCCCCACCCAGGTGGCAGATCCAAGAACCTTAGGTAACAGGTGCTTCTCAAGTAGACTGAACCCTGAAGGTTCTGGCTTGTTTGGAGAAATCATGAATCACTGAAGATATCTTTGGAATGTGGAGGGGCTGAAACATACCACTCTGCCCAGATTTTTTTTTTTCCCCTGAGATCGCTGGGGTTACTCTTCCTAGGCCAGTGCCATTCATCAAAGACATATATTGTAATCAAATACTCAATTAAGGTTGATGCAATTTGAAAACCCTTCTTCTATCCTTGCCACAGTAGGTAGCACACCAGGATCACTGCATAGTTCACCTTTCACTTTGAAAAAATAGAGAATGCATTTTTAGTGGTTAGCATGTAAGAAACTGAACATCATATTCTGGAAAGAGGGACCTTCTACTTATTTATAAATAAATGAAAACAAAGACTACTTATTGATTTCATTGTCAAACAGCAAATGATGAAACAGTCTATTTCTCACTAAAAGAAGTAGACATTTTATATATTGTAGCTAAAAACAAAATAATCATAAAATCAATTTGCATACCCAAGAAACTACTCCTTTAATTGAATAAAGCAGAGTAATGAGGCCAATGAAAATCCTCCTGTAACATTTAAGATGTGAGCTTTGTTGATTTTGCCAACACTTTACATTCTATTGAGGATTTGTTGGCTCTACCACCTGGCCTAAGTACGGAACTTGTGTCAGCCAGAAGGATGGGAAAATGAATCAAATAAATGAGACAATGTAGACAGTGTTCAAATGAGTATCTAACTCTCCCTCCTTAGGAAATGCTGAGTTACACAAATGACAAGACACAAATCACCCGAATCTGCTGAAAGGGGAGAGAGGAGCATTAGGCACTTTAGAAGTCTCTCCAGCCATAACTTTTAAAGTCGGATTTGGGCACTTGAAAGGATAAAACCATGTAATCTGAACATTCACTTATGTAGAATACATAAGTGCTTTCTTAAGCATGATATACATATTAATTATTAGTCAATGATTTTTGAATTCTTTCCAGCTTTGATCTTCATATACATAATTCTGTATGGATTATATAACATATATTCCACCCTCCAGGTATGTTGTTTTTTGCACTTTATTTTTTTTAAGAGTAAGTAATTTTGCATTCCACACAGCAGAAGAAAAGGTAGTTCTAGAGGTCATTTTTTTTCAAGAGATCAGAATAAACTAGAAAAAATGCAAAATTAGTATATATATATATATATATATATATATATATATATATATATATCTCATATTTCTTTGAATAAGTTTAAGGGGTCTTAAGTATGCCCTTGAAGAGTCTAAACAGCACAAATTACAGAGAAATTTATCTCATATCCAATTCACCATTCTATGCCCTGTAACAAAATGTGATTGAAAACACCACATACAGATGGTATATATTACAGATATATATTTTCACATTTACAATATGTAAAATTATTTACCTACATGTGAACATTCAAACACTTTCACCACACAGTGTATTCAGGACCTAGATAACTTTGGTTCAAGTAGTGGTACTTCTACTAGTAATCTAACCCCTGGCTTCTCTAAGTGTCTTCATTTGTAAAATAAGTTTTTCTAGGTGTCTTATTTATAAAATAGTGTCTTTATTTGGAAAATAACCTTAAATAGGCTTCATGGGTATCACAGATGATCTCTCATGTCAATGGGGCAATCTTGCTTTACATCTGTTATCATAGCGTCCTGTCTAGTTTACTATATTTAAACTAGGTTTTTTAAAACAGAAACTACTATATATAGTTGCAAAAAGGCAATCTAGGATGGTGTCATGAACTGAGTATTTGTGACACCTGTAAATTTGTATTTTGGAATCCTAGTCCCTATTGCAAAGTTATTAGGAAACAGGACCTTTTGGAGGTAGTTTTAGAAGAAATTATGAAGGTAGAGTCCTCATGATGGAATTAGAATCCTTACAGGTAGAGAAAAAAATAAAGCTCCTTTGCTTTCTACTTGTGAACATATAGCAATAAGGTAGCCAGCCAAGAACTAGTTAACTGGCATTAGAATCTCAGAATCCAGAATTGTGAGAAATTAACTTCTTTGGTTTAAACCACCCAGTTTGCAGCATTTTGCAGTTTTGGCTTGAGGATAAATGTTTTGTCTGACAACTTCTTTGTAGATTCAGGTTCTGCACAGTCATCTACTGATCCATTGAACACAAGTGCCATGAACAGTTCTCACCTTAACACAAAGTGAGAAGATGGCCCACAATAACCCTATCTCTTTTCCTGACCTCTCAGTGCTTATTGCCTGAAAAGACACCAAAGAGGACACATCTAATCAAAATACACTTAGGGATGTACTCCTTCTGGTCTACAAAAGTGATAGGAAGATATTTGACACTCTTCTAGATAGTTATCTTGCAAACCCAGCACAATTTTTTATGCATATCAAGTAGCCAGGCTGTTTGTTGATAGTGCTCAGTGAGAATAGGTGAACTTATTGATTAATTAAGATATGTGTAGAGAAAAATAAGCTCAGTATCAATGTAGAGACACTTGAAAAGCAGTCTTAACTGAAGAATAGAAAAAATTCATACCATTATACTTTCTTTAGATTGTCATTTATTATATAAATAAAATGTTCACTCATTTTATTGATTATATATATATATATATATTAAATTTAATTTTTAGTTGTAGATGGACAGAAAATCTTTATTTTATTTATTTATTTATTATGTGGTGCTGAGGATTGAACCTAGTGCCTCACAAGTGTGATGCAGGTACTCTACCACTGAGCAACAGCCCCAGCCCTGAACTAAGAATTTAATTGTATAAATCCCAAGAGATGAAATTGTTGAATTATATGGGGATTCTATTTTTATTTTTTAAAAATATTACTATATTTTGCCATAGTGGCTCTGCTAATTTACTTCACCATGAACACTATAAAAATGGTTCCCTTTTGCCATATCCTTGACAACACTTGTTAACATTTATTTATTTGTTTTATTTTTTTGGGTATTGGGTATTGAACTCAGGGGTACTCACCCACTGAGCCACATCCTCAGCCCTATTTTGCATTTTAGTTGGACATAGGGTCTTGCTGAGTTAATTAGCACCTTGCTTTTGTTGAGGCTGGTTATGAACTCTGGAGCTTTCTGCCACAGCCCTCATGCTGCAAGGATTATAGGCTTATGTGCTACCAAGTCCAGCTCTTTTATTTTTTTATAATAGCCATTTTAACAAGAATGAAGTCACCTCTCAGTCTGGTATAAAATTGTATTTCTCTAATACAATGATGCTTATATGACCTGACCACGAACTACATTTAAAAATGTATGCTGGAGGGGCTGGGGATGTGGCTCAAGCCTTAGTGCGCTTGCCTGGCGTGCATGGGGCAGGGGTTCCGTCCTCAGCACCACATACAAAAAAAAAAAACTAAAAAAATAAATAAATATTAAAATTCTCTATCTCTCTCTCTCTCTCTCTCTTTAAAAAAAAAAAGTATGCTGGATAATATTAGTGATTGTCTACAAGTCTCTTTACCAAGCCCTCCTTTTGTGAGAAGGGTTCAAACAGGGTGTATGTGCTAGGAGGCAGGAGTTATTGAAAAAATAAAAGGGGTTGGAAATGTAAAAGAAGAGGGGGATGGGCTGGGGATGTGGCTCAAGAGGTAGCGAACTGCCTGGTTGGATCCTCAGCACCACATACAAACAAAGATGTTGTGTCCGCCGAAAACTAAAAAATAAATATTAAAAATTCTCTCTCTCTCTCTCTCTCTCTTTCTCTCTCTCTCTCTCTCCAAAAATAATAATAAAAAAAAAAAACAACAAAAAAACAAAGGGGGAGATTGAGATTAGACGAAAATGAGAAAAAAAATCAGGAAAAGAAAGATAAAAAATAAAATGAAGGAGAAAAGCACATTTAAAAGTTAAGTGAGAAAAAACAAATTATTAAATTTTCAAATTTATTATGGAAGATGAAATAGCATGTATTGAGAAAAATGTTATAGTGTAAGGCCATGGGAATAAAGCCACTAAAACATCAATTAGTCTTCTCAAAATGACAGAGGCAATAAGGACTATATTTTTTAGTGGATAAAACTTTCTCTATTTGAAAAAAAATGAAAAAGGTTTTGTATATTTTATGTCTATAATATATATTATTTAAAATTTTTGAAAAAGATTTGTTTTTAAAAAAGCACTTGACTTACAATTAAAATAGTAATATATTTTTCTAAAACATAAAAAGTGGAGTTTTGTAAACTGAGTAGATTTGTCCTTTCTCTATCTCACCCTTTATATTTCATGTATATGAGTGTATATATTATTGGAAAATTAGATGCGTATTTCTCAATAGTTTAATTACATATTTTTTTATAAGTAATTGATTTATTCAGCACCACTTTAGGAAGAATATCCTGAGCCTCATTTCCTTATGTAAAAGTGTAAAAGTCCATAATTAATTCAGAGTATTATGAGAATTAAAAATAAAGCTGATTAGCTCTGTTGAACACTTAGGTGATGTCAATTAAATATCTGCTACATGAATGAATAAATATTATATTGAATTGTAAAAACTTTACTTCAAAATGAATTACAGGGATTAATTTAAATTTTTTAATTTACACAACAATTTAGTGCACATTGATCATACTTCATGTGATACTTCAATACAATGGACTGTGCACTGTTCAAATGATGAGAAGTATATATTTGTGGTGTTTTGAGAATGCTATCAGACACTCTTCTTGACCCTAAGTTTGAAGCAGAGAAAGTGAAGCTCCTATTTTATGGAGATGGTGTTCCTGATCATGTAGAAGCATGTATGGAGTAAATACATATATACCTCTACTTGGAGTTGTCTGCATAAATTTAGCTTTGATTTTATAACTATCTTTATCAATTATCCAAGTAATGAGCAGCTTTAAACCACATTGACAATACAAATATTCTTAGTTTGAGTTATATTTTTTATAGTTGCTTATTTCTGGCTGCCTCAGATATTTCTTATTGAATATTATCTTGTGCATTGTTTCTCAATTTCTGCAGAATCAAAATGTCTTATGTGTAGTATTCTAGCCAAAACAATGCAAGGAGAAATTGAATCAAAAAATATAATTCTCACAAAGGCATGTCACACAAAGCAGAGAGAGAAAATAAACGGCATGCTAGCCATTTTTGCAATAATTTTCCCCCTTCAATTAATCAGACACTCAATTGGCTTGAAAAAACATATATCATCTAAGACAAGCCATCCATCTTGGCTGGCACCTGAAGTAGATGGGCCATTCCTTACCTTATAGCACTTGAGCTATATAAGCCCAAAAGTATAAAATAAAATTCTGGACACACAAGGTTAAAGAATAGCAGACTCAGGTTTCATCTTCTGAAATCATGTTAAATGGTCAAGGTGAGGAACAAAAGTAATATCCATGTTTTGTGAAATAGAAGGCAAATGTTAACCTGAATGTCAGGAATGATAAATGTAGCAAGAATCCTCCAATACAGAAAGAAGCTTGCCTACACAGCACTGTCAACAAATATACCACACTTTTCTGTATGTGTTCTTACACCAGCAAGTGGGTTCCTTGCAGTAAGGGTTAACATGACCATTTCTAATGATTTGAACACAAACTTGAACAAATGTGATTATTTATTTGAAGAAAAAGATATTTATATCACTTTTAACAAAACCATTCTTTAATGTATTTCCAAATTGGTGATATGAGACATTCTTGAAGTAATGCAGTTTGTGCTTGATGCTCTCCCTTCCTGTTATTGTGAATTAGAAGGTTTCTTTGTGATTCATTAGACATAAAAGTGATGTGCCAATATGCTTTAATAACCAGGAGGACATTGAGGCAAAATCAGAAAGTGGACCAAGATTACAATGGAGAAAAGATTTGAACTGGGCCCCGATGTCATCATTCAACCCACCATGTAGATCAAAGAAACAAAATAAGCTGGTTGACCACGAGAGAATTATGAAGTAAAGGTACACACAGCTGCACACATGAGGGACAAAGAGCATGGTTTTGCTTATAATGTTCTAGAATACTATTTTTCTTTTCCCTATTATATTCAGATGATTTGGTTTATTTTACTGATAGTCCAAAGAACACTAAATAATAAGTGTACTACATGAGTTCACATTTTTGCTAAATGAACTAAGAAAGATATTTAAATTTAAAACAGGTGACAATTTATATTACCAAGTAAATTGTGCAATATAAAATATAAAATTAATTTAAGAAAATTTACTAGATAAATTGTAAAATATAAAACAAAATATTTTGTAATTCCTTGAAATGTCATATACAAAAAAATGACAATTTATTTAATCTATATATAAATTTAAATCCACAGTTATAACATTAAATTTGAGTGTTTTTTGTATGTACATATTATAACTCACATTAACGTTAAGATTTATATATATATATATATATATATATATATGAAATATACATATAATATAGTTTATCACTTGCCTCTTCAAAACAAGCTCATCATCCCTGATTTAGTGTATAACTTGTGACTTCTGAGGTATATAGGAAAGGTAAACAGACAGGGAAGAGGTTACGAAAGAAAGGCATTTTGCTGTTTTCTTTCATGCTTTCTCTTGAAATTTTCAAAGATAAAACTCTTGAATATAGGGCTAAAAATGTATATCAGTGGTGGAATGCTTGCCTAGCATGCACCAAGCCCTGGATTTCATCCCCAGCACTACCACCTACACACATACACAATTATTAAACCTGATTTTAAAAATATCCCTGTGTTTGTTGATGATTCTTGGTTAGGAAACCATCACTCTATCCATTTGTAGTTCTAACAAGATCAGAATTTTAAAACTCCAAAATGCTATTTACCTCACTCTGAAAAAATTTTCCAGTATCAGCAAGTGGGAATTTTCTACAATTCACTCCACCAAGCATTGCCAATATCATATCAGTAATATGGATTCAGTAAGCAAAGAAAGGAGGTGATCTGCTGATCTCTTTTCTTTTACTGGTGGGGAGTGTGGCTGAATATAGAACATGTAGGACAAGGTGCACTTTCCTCGGGATTCTCTAGGAAGACAAATACATTTCAAGCATTTAACTTCCTTAGAGAATAATGAAAGTCAGAAGCAAAGGGGAAGATATTCCTGGAGGAATAAAAGGAAATCTCATCTTTTTAAGGTTAGTTTGGTTGCAAATGTGAATTAGTACACCTGAGATATGCCTACCACTTTGGCCAGGACTTTGGCAGACCTTGTTCATTCTGTTGAGTGAGCACCTGTCAGGTAGCTACAGTGAGCAACTGAATTGTCAATGATTAGGAGAAGGTTATCATCTTTTCCCTGTAAGAACTGGACAAAATATGTAACTATAATGGCTATCATTAATAAAATTTCTATTTAGAATTTTTGTAGCTAAAAGAAAATATATGATCACCACAACTAGAACTTGAATTCTTTATATGCAGAATTAATAAAGATAAATGACTTATTGTTGAATAAATGTTTAAAGAAATGATAAATAATATGGAAAAATTAAGAAACTTTTATTTTAAAGTAGATACAACAGGAGGGGGTGGGTAAGAGGGTCTGAAAAAATAAGGAATAACAAGAAGGGGAAGCCAAACAAGAGATGCATTTCCCTGAGCCTGGAGATTTCAAATGTTTATTGTATCCCAGACAGGATTAATGATAAATTATATATCGTTTCTAACACATTGATAAATATTCTCAATTCAGAAAGGGACAAAATCTTACAATATTCAGGGTAGAAAAGTGTTTCACACAAAAAAATTTAAAATAAAAAAAGAGAGAGAAAGAGCAAATCTTCCAACCATGGGATTTCTAATTGACATACCAGAAATTGAAGGACACTGGAGTAAAATCAATGAATTACTGACTACAGTTTTCTGCTCTTTAAGAGTAATTATAGCCAGTGGCTATAATTCTATTTTCGATTTAAAAACAAAAGATAATCACAAATTTAAAAGTCACAGCTTTACTCCATGTAAATTTGGACAACACTAGAGAAAATAGTTAATTTAGTAACTATCAACTCTGTTCAGAATTATTAAAATAAGAAATAAAGATAAAAATAAATTTTATCAAACATTGAATTTTATAGTATATTTATAAACATATTAGTCAATAATACAATTAAAATTGTTTCTGTGTTATTTAAAATCAGTGAGGTAGACAATTGATACTGTGCAAATATTTAATATTCCAGAATTAAAGAGGTGAGAGGTACCTAGAGATGATAAATGACAGACAGATGAATAAATAAGTAGATAGAAAGATATTTCAAGAAAACATAGGATTAGACAAGGTCTAAAAGGTACTCATTTCTCATTCAGTAAAGATTGAGAGGTGAAGAACCAAGCAAGGTAAGATACTTAATTCCTGAATTTAATAGAAGAAGGTGGAAATGTGTGTAATATCTACATTATGGATAATAATAATAATAATAATAATAATAATAATAATAAATAAGATGCTTGTTATATTGATGACTAAATACTAAATACCATCATGAATGGATGACAAAATACTAAGAAAAATAATAATAAAATTGCTGAAAGTTGTGTGCTAGATTCAATTATTGTAAGCCTAAAACAAGAATCCTGTGTGTTTATTCAGAATGATAGAGGATGGGCCAGCAAGCTGAGACTGCTTTCCTAAGGTCTCGGGACATAAGGAATATTGGAAGGATCAAGCAATAATTGGATATTTTTATATTAAATTTTTCAGGATTTATTTTCTTAAAGAAAGCATAATTTTGTTTTCAAG